>NC_060286.1:39075564-39375564 GCF_021613505.1 Equus quagga
ATAGTAGTAGTAGTAGTAGACCAGTAGTAGTAGTAGTAATAGTTGTAATAGTAGTAGTAGTAGTAGTAACAGCAGTAGTAGTAGTAATAGTTGTAATAGTAGTAGTAGTAGTAACAGTAGTAGAACAGTAGTAGCAGTAGTAATAGTTGTAATAGTAGTAGTAGTAGTAACAGTAACAGCAGCAGTAGTAATAATAGTTGTAGTAGCAACAGCAGTAATAGTAATAGTAATAGTAGTAGTGTCACATTAGTAACAGCAGCAGCAATAGCCATAGTCATAATAGTAGTAGCAGTAGTAGTCATCACAGTAGTAATAACAGAGGTGGTAATAATAATAGCATTAAAGATAATAGTAATAGCAGCAGTAGGTGCAATAGTGGTTATTAAGTTGATGGTTCAGACACCTCACATACTCTTCTAGCTTGTTTTATTATCTCTAAGCTGCAGACCCAGCCATAGTTTTGAACAACCCAGGACAATACTATGAGACAATCAGATCAACTGACAAATGGAAAAAAAAAGTAAATTTTCTTAAAAGTGCTTCCATTAGTTAATGCCAACCAAAAAATAACCAGATCTAAACTTACACTAGTGTTCGTAAGGTTTTGTACTCAAAAGTTCTAAGAAATCCTGAAGCAGTGCGCTGAGAAGAGAAACCAAACTTCCGATCTCAGAGCGCCGGGATGGCTGGAGGAAGGCGGGTCAGTCTAAGGTAGCTGCCCTACTTAGAACTTAGCAAAGAAAGGAGAGATTGGCTGTCCTGTAGGGCACTGGCTTATCCTCAAAGCTGGACCCAAGAGAACTCAGACCTCAGTGGCATCGGCAGGCTGTGCCTCTCTCTCAGCCTTTCCCACTTGGCTCATGCAAACAGTCTTATGAATCCCTGGTCAAGTGCAAGCCTGCAAAAGCCTGATGAAGAGAGCGAAAGGGAAATGAGAGAAAGGATAGTCCTGGATCAACAGGAACATTAGGATTTCCAGAATACCTCTCTTCCAACCTTAACAATAGTCAGCGAGTGCCCGGCAGTGCAGCTCAGTGTGGCGTTTGTGGTCATCGTTGTCTGTGCCCTGCTCCCACTGGCCAGCGGTTGGGGTTTGGAAAGAGCCTCTGGCATACCAATCTGATGTCATTAAGAGACCTCTGCTTTCTAATGCAGAATGCATTCAAAATTGTTTGTGACAGTGGTGCCTCCACCCCCATAATTATTTAATTCTTCTGGAATGTGGAAAATTGGCATGAGGCACCGGACTAGGAGTCCACGGCAAGTCAGCTTTCTTGTTCTTGCACAGGACATCTTCCTACCTGGAGTTGCAAGAACAGGCCAAAAGTCCACGGGAGAAGAGCTTGTTCGTTCTGGTTGGAGCTGAAATCAGACCTGACTGATGGGCCAAGTGCTGGAAAGACTTATGTCTTCTTGGGAGGCAGTCAATGGACAGCTACCAAACTAAATGGGTTTGTGATCCTTTCTCTCTGCTTCTCTCTCGCTTTCTTTTTTTTAAGATCCTGAAACTGAAAAGCCAAATCCATTAAACAATTCATACTTTGATTTGCAAAAGACAACAGACATATCCTCTGAGCAAGGGAAGCATGTCTTTTCTTGCATGTGAGTTCAGGAACACTGAGTCTTCCCATTCAGGTCCTTCAAGGTACATCAAGTTGAAGGGTGATCTAATCGGCTTTCAAGGCAAGAGGAGTGTGCAGTGTCCGCATGGTTCTATTCAATAATTTTTCCGCCACTGAGCACACATAGACTGATCATTTAGCCTTGATTCCTACATCTGCACAATGAAGAATTAAAATCCCTGTTCACGGGGCAAACACAGGGAATCAGGACGCTCCCAGCATAAGACTTGACCCTGGGTAGGTGCTCAGAGTAGCTGTTAAAGGAAAAAGTGAGTTTTACTAAGTGAACAAAACAATGAATCACAGAAGTGACAGCAGGAAAGGAAGTAATAACAGAGTTTAGCACTCCCGCTTCACCAGCGAAGAAGTAGACCCACACAGGCGAGGTAGCTGACGCAAGCTCGTACAGCCATGTCACTGCGGAACAAGCGCTAGACTGAGTTCTCCAAAATCCTGGGCTAGTGGTTTTCAACTACAGGCCAATGGATAAAGTTGCTGCCACTAAAAGACAATTGGAAACTCTCCTGTCTCTCTCCCTCTGTTTTACTTTTGATTTTTAGTAGTAGTAGCAATGACAGTACTAAAAGAGTAGCCCTCTTGACCACTCCTCATTTTCCTACAATCCTAGAGAAATAAGGATGTCAGTGGTACCAATGATGATGCTGGTCCAGTGCTGCTTAGAGTACAGTCTGTGGACCAGTAGCCTCAGCATCCCTGTGTAGCCTATCTGACTCTCTGGGGGTGGGACCCAGGAATCTGTATTTTAACAAATTCTCTGGGTGATTCTGACATATGCTACATTTTGAGGATCACTGATCTAGGGACCATGGCAATCAGATGCCTGATGCATGTAAAGGTACCCAGTGCCCTGAATGGCATGGCTGGGGACCATGGCAGGGGCTGGTCATTGACCACTTACTCTCTTCTCCTTTGTCTGTCCTCCAGTAAAGAGTCTTAGAAAGTCAGGTGTTCTTTATCTTAGTCTTGTCATTACAGGCGGCCATGAAACTGATTTCTCACCAATAAGATGTATGTGGAGATCTACTGGGAGTTTGGGAAAGGTATTTCTTTCCTGATTAGAAAAAGCACATTAAGACGAACTCTGTATCTGTGTCAACTTCTGTTCCTGACTTTAAATGCAGTGTGAGAGGATCTAATGCTTGTTTTTCTGCAGCCATCTTGCAACCAAGAGGAGAAAGTCAAGAGAACTACAAAGATGCCAGCTTAGAACAGCACCATCATTGAAATGTTAAACTACATCAGTACATCCTTGATAGGGAAGAGCAACAATTGTATTTCCAGTTATATATCTATTATTAAAGCTATTGTTTGGCTAAGAAGTTTTGCCTCCACAATAACTGAGTAACTATTATATAATAAAATGGAGTGTAAATTTCTGCACAACTTACATAAAAATGAAATAAAACCAACTTATCGATTGAATGCTGCCACGTAGAGGCAATGATGCAGCAAGAGGAGAAGAGGGAAAGAAACAAAGAACAAGAAGACATGGCCTTGTCACAGTGTGTATTCATCTCCTAGGGTTGCCTTAACAAATTGTCACAAACTGAGTAGCTTAAAATAACAGAAATGCATTCTCTCACAGTTCTGGAGGCCAGAATTCCAAAATCAAGCTGTCAGTAGGGTTGGTTCCCTCTGAAAACTCCAGGGGAGAATATGTTCTATGCCTTTTGTTGTGGGTTGAGCTGTGCCTCCCCCAAAAGTTGTTAAAGTCCTGACACTCAGTACCTGTGAACGTGACCTTATTTGGAATTAAAGCTTTTATAGATGATCAAGTTAAAATGAGGTCATTAGGATAGACCCTAATCCCATATGACTGTGTCCTTATAAAAAGGGGAAATTTGGACACAGAGATAGACCCCATAGAGGGAGGACAACGCAAAGACACAGGGACAATGCCATCTATGAGCCAAGGAGCACCTGAGTCTGCCAGAAGCTAGGAAAGGGACCTGGAAGAGATGCTCCCTCACAGCCTTCAAGAGGAACCAACCCTGCTGACAACAAGCCCGCTTCTAGCTTCTGGTGACTTCCAGCAATCCTTGGCATTCTTTGATTTGTAGACACACGACTCCACTCTCTGCCTTCATCTTCACACAGCCTTCTCCTCTGTGTCTCTTTGTCTCAAATCTCCCTCTCTTTTCTCTTATGGGATCACTTGTCATTGGGTTTATGGCCCACTAAATCTAGAATGATTTGATCTCCAGATCCTGAATTCCATCTGCAAGATCCTTTTATAAATAAGGTCCTATTTGCAAGTACTGGGGTTAGGATTGTATATATCTTTTGGGGGGGATATAATTCAACCTATTACAAAGCATTAATATTCTAGCAGGGAAATAAGATTTAATACTTAACAGTGTGATAAATCTGTGAAAGGCAAATAACATACCATCCTGTATACTCAATAACCACAGTGTCAGAAATGGGAAGGGGAAAAAAGTATAATTGTCGTTGCATAATGACATTTCAGTCAATGGCACACCACATATATCATGGTGGTCCCATAAGATTAGTACCAGCTCGCCTAGATGTGTAGTAGGCAACACCATCTAGGTTTGTGTAAGTACACTCCATGATGTTTGCACAACGACACCATTGCCTAAGGACACATTTATCAAAACGTGTCCTCATCATTAAGTGACACGTGACTGTAGTTGACCCTGAGCTTTCCCTTTAGCCTAGATCACCCAGAAGGCTTCCAAGAAAAGGTACAAGTTCTCGCCTTACTTCAAGCGATAATTGGCCCTTAGGTTAGGAGAAACATCAGCACAACATGTGGATTTGCTAATTATTCTTCCTTGCTGTGGACAGAGCCAGTTTCAGTTTTTGGTCCCATCCCAAGGATGACATCTCAGTGACAAATTAAATCAATTAAGCTGAGAGCTCTTAGAGGCTGAATAATAGACTGGGATGAGGATACGGGGGTTGTAGGAAAAGCTTCGCTTCTGATTAGCCATAGGAGCTTCAGCAAGACCCTGCACTTCTGTGGACTTTCACTCAAACTGTAAAAAGCAGGGTTGGCCTGGCTCGTCTCTCAGATTCCTTCCACACCACGATTCTTTACACACACTCCCTTCGGAATTTGGACAGGAGTTGAGTGGTGGTTTGTTTTTTTTATGCATACGCTCAGTATGGAGATTTATGGAGACGCTTGCTTTTTATACAGCTAAAGAGGGAAACACACACACGCACACACATTATACACAATAGCAGAAAGGGAACCTTTGCCAGCCTAACATACATTTATACAGCAACAGCAGATACAGTGACACCAGACTGCAAGTAGAGAAAGTGACTCTGTCAATATTTACTGAGACAAAAATGGGAACGCAGCCTGTTTTTCCTTCCTTCACTCAACAAACACATGTGGAGGCCTCGGTCTCGGCCCTGGATGCCAGGCACTGGGCCCAGGCACTGAAGAGAGAGCCGTGAATAAGACATGGGACCTGCCTCAAGGTGCTCAGGGTCCAGAGAGATGGAAGAAGGCACAACAAGGTGTCATGTGTGATATGACAGGAGAGAGTTCTAGGTGCTCTGACAGCTCTGAGGAGTGACAGCACCAACTCCAGCCTTGGGGGCATTCAGAAAGGCCTCTCAGAGGTGCTTCTGAGCCAAATTCTGAAGGCTGTGTAGGAGGGTGAGGCGTGGGTGGCCTCACTGCTACCTCAAGTTGCAAGGCAATTTGAATTTCTACAGTTTCTCGACCTTTAAGTGAACCACAGTGAAGCGGGAAGCATCTGATGTTTTCCTGTTGGCTGAGTTAAGCCTTTCTGGATCTCTCCCAAGGTGTATGATTATCAATTAATTCCACCAGTTATCTAGTCAAACCGTGGTTCAGACCAATCCACATCGCTCCTCCAAAATGCTCAAGAATGCATCACAGCCCGTAGAATGACATTGGCATCTGAGCCTGCCTGCCAGTCAACGCCCTCTGGTCTTCACTTGACCTTTTCAATGTCATCTCATACCACAAATCGCAATACAACATCACACAACATACCAAATTTTGGAGGTAGCTTCACCTATTTCAGGTGTAGGGGGCACCATAGGTGTTCTAAAATTCATATCTATCAGCCTGATCTGTGTGGTTATGAGTGTTTGTATTCAGGGAGTTTTTGGAGAATGAGCCCCAAGTTATGGAGCCAAAAGATGTTATATCAACACCCCGCTCTGTCACCTGAGGACCTGGCCAGACTCCATTTCCGCATTCGTAAATTGGAGCTGGCAATTCCTGGTCTGGCTACCTTCTGGGAGTGAAATCTAGAGAAGCAACATGGAATCTTGGTGTTACAGCCTTTGTCGTCGAGGTCCGGAGAGTTCAGTGTAAAGTAAGGGGCTTGGCTGTGATGTCAGGAGACCTGAGTTCCAGTGAAGGCTCTCAAACTTCCCTTTTAGTCTGTCTCACCTGTCCCAGTCTCTGTATCACATCTAAAAACTCGTGCAGTCTGGCCTACATCTGGGCCCTCAGTGATCTCTCGGGTCCCACAGGCTTCCTGAGGAATTCTGTGAGTCTATCCATTTCTTTGCCGTTAAGGACTGACACTTCCTTGGCATTAGTGACATGAAATCTTTTGAAAGTGTGCACACACTAGAGAAATCGTTGATCACCCTGCCATGCTCTGTGCATGCTGCTGCTCTTGGAGTTGCTGTTTTCTGCTGCCCTATGCTGGGTGTGGTGCTGAAAGGCTGCATTAAATGCCTAGCAGCAAGGACAGCCCCTGTTCAGACTGGAGGTGCTCGTGTGGGTCAGTTTGTTATGCCCGGATGTTATGGGCAGCCGTGGATGGAGACATCACTGTGCTCATCAGGGACCAGGACTTGGAGCCAGAGCCTTGCAGAGGTGTGCCTGGACCCCTTGTTCTCTGGGGCCCAGATCCAGCCCCTCCCGGAGTCAACTTGCGGAAGCCTCATGGAGACTCTCCAGTCCCCACCGTGGAAATTGAATTTCTCTCTGAACACAGGCATTCTCCTAGATCAGACATTTTGAGCAGACTAAACATCTCTGACAATGAGCCCAAAGTTTCATAGCGAAGCAATTTCCCTTGGTAATTTGTTCAGTACTAAATGCTTTTAGTTCTTCTAAGTTCAGCTCTTACTAAATTATTTTCCCAGGACCGTTCATTTTTAACATAATATGGCTAGCGTGCCTACGCTATAATAGGACCTTTGCAACATGAGTGCATATGTTACAATGCCTTATTTTCTGTCATGGAGATTTAATCAAATTCACTAAGTTGGAGGATTATAATATAGATTTTCAATAATATATGTTAAAAGGGTTTTTATATGATGTCTTGCAACCTGTGAATAAAATCAGATGGAGCGTGTGTTGGGTACTTCCAGCAGATGATGAATAAACTGACCCAAGCGAGCCCAGAGATTTCCTCCTTGCACAGATCTTGTAAGCCAGTGTGATCTCTACTGGTTCATTTGATAAAGTTTCTAAATAGAGGTGCACCTTATCACAGGGCAAAAATGCACATTTTCAACTGGGTTCTCTAAAATCGAAAAGAATATCAAATGAACATTAATTGCAAATGGGCTCCTTACTGGTCCACTTCTCTGTTTACAATATCCGATCCTTTGTGGCTTTCTTGTTTTTTGTTCTTACTTTTTGACAAGTCATTATAATAACTCATTCAGCTTCAAAATACCTATAATTTATATTCATTTATTAATTAAGTGCATAGAAAATGGCTTGGTCCTTGCCTTTCAAATCAAAATGGTATCTGCGCTCATTTTCCAGAATGGCTGTTAGGTTTATACATATTGTACCCCATCATTCTTCCCCCACAACATACATATTTGTGTTCTCTGCCCCTCCTGCTGTTTCTGTCTTTTTCTATATCTTAAATATTAAAGTTATGCAAGGTAATGAGGCAGTTTCATCTTTCTAAGGAGCAGGGAGGGACAAGGGGCTCTGGAGAGATCTGCTAAAAACACACAATATGCGAAGAGGATGACAATATCTTCTCGTATATCTCCTTACTGTAGCCAAATTCAATTGTCTGAGCCTTTTGCAACAGGATGTAGCACAGATTGTCGGAATATCAAGCACAATATTTTTCAAAGTTCAACTATGTAAATGCACACAAGCCCATTTAATAAGTGCATCCTGTTTTGACGTCATTGGAATTACCTCCATCAAGGTATGTCAAATCATCAGATAACCTTTTATTCTTTATTGAAACCTTTTAATTACTGACCCTTATATTGTCCTTGTCCCCTTATATTGTCATTTTAGAGATTCACAGAACCACCGGGGACAATTCAGTGTTCTGTTATTTGCCACTGCTTGTTAGTCATTTATTAAATATCTACTGAGTTTGTACTCTGTGGCAGGTGCACTGCCCAGCTTCCAACACATCAAAGCCGGGTTGTGACCGTCAGTTCCTTGAGGGTAATGATTTCTTTTCTTCCTGTAGATCCTTGTGCCCAATGGGACTGAGGCTGTGAGAAGTAAAGTCTAGCAAGAAGACCTCCAAGCACAGCTCTGGCTCTGCTCTGGCGTGGCTTGTTTATCAAAGAAGCGAATTAAACTCAATGAAGCCCAGTGTTCTCACCTGTGCATTGGGATAAATAATAACACACAGACACTGAACAGAGATGGAAGTAGATTGGATGGCACTGATGACATTTAGAGGGATAGGCACGCGTGAAGTGTTACTATAAATACTTACCAACTGGTCCAAAGACAGTATGTGGATCCATTAACAGTTAGAGAATAATTAAAATAAGAGGGTTTATCCTATTGAAAAATAGGAAATTAATCTCCAGCACCAAAAGGCAGCCTGTTTTGAAGGGAGAGGTACAAACTATGGCATCATTATGTCCTCAATCACAAACCCCACTCGGCTACGTTCTAATTGTGTGCTGATGGCAATAGGAAACAGTCCTTGCACTCAAGGGGTTTACCATTTAGGAAAAGAGTCAGATAAGGTGTTCATCCCCAACCAACCCCAGATGGTAACCTTTATTCTTTGCTCTTTCATTCAATCACTATTTATTAAAAACTTAGTATGTGCCAGGGACTGTTCTAGGCCATAAAGAAATAGTAAATATAAGTCAAAGTCCATGCCTTCGTGTGCCCAGAGTCAGAAAATCAACAAACACACATATATATAAACTTAAAGATATTAGGAAGGTCACAGCTATGAGGACAAAACGCATGCGGACTAGTGATAGAGATTGACGGTGCTCATGGAAAGCTCTAGGTTGAATGGTCAGGAAAGGTTTTATCAAGGAGGCAACCTTTAAGCTGAAACCTACATGATGAGATAGAGACAGTCATCCACAGAGAGTGGGGGAAAGAGGGCAGAGCGTATACTAGGCAGAGGGGCAGCAAAGCAAATGCTCTAGGGTGGCAAAGAGATGGACATGTTGAGAGAAATAAAAGAACAGCTTAGTCAGAGCTTGGAAGTGGTCAGGCACTAGTGGAACATGATATTGAGGAGTTTGGAAGGAACTGGAAGAGTTGGAGCCCTTTAGTAAGTAGTTATCATCAAATAAGATTACAAACATAATTTTGCTAGGATTATTCTGAGTTAAAATAAGTCTTAAGATAGGTGGATAGCTCCACGGATGGGACACAGCTTCAGCCAGACTCTACTGGACGGGATAATGTTCACACGTGAAGCAGTTCATCTCGCAAACCTGCTTCCTCTGAGTGTATTGGGTATTATTTGAGAACCACGTTTGACTTTAGTCCAAAGTAATCAGCCCCTTCTTTCTCCAGTCCATGTTGTTGTTGACCTGGAAAGGTGCCTTTTCATGTGGACACACAGTAAGTTATCAAGAACATCAGACTACTCACCCCTTCAACGAGGACAGAGATGCTTCCTGGAAGAAAGATGGTAGCTGTCACAGAAGGTCACAGATTTCAGGCTCAGGCAGCCCCGGGTTGAAGTCCCAAGGTTTCCCACTTGTGACGTCAACTTGCAAAAGTACACCAACTTCGGCCAGCCTGGCGTGCTCCCTGGTGAAATGGAGATCAGACTTTCCTATCAAGTTCAGCCTTCACTGCCATCCCTTCGCTTGTCTAATTCCTACTCATCTTTTAAGATTGGACTCAAAGAAGTGCCCACCACAACTTTGTCCCCTCCCCTTGCCCCCAAGAATAGCTGTCTTTCCCAGGCTGGGCTAAGTCTCCTTTCCTAGTTCTTGGGGTCTCTGTTATTAGCTTACTTATTATTATTAGGGTAGTATTATTAGGTTACTATTAGGATAGCACTTCCTTATTTATAAGGACATTATTATGAATTTTTGGTGGCTGTAAAGTTTCTTCTTCAGCTTGGTATTCCCTGGCATAGCATAGGAACTAAACATGTTTGCTCAATCAAACTAAAATGAACTTAGAATATCTTGACATGTACATACTTTCAAAAACTGTAATTTGTGCTCAAACTAGTGGTCTAATGTAAGCCAGGAACGAGAATATAGTCATTTTGAGTAGACATCATCGATTTAGTCACTTCTTTTGAATATTGTTTTGTTAAATATATGTCAGTATTTTAATTATAAGGGATTTAATGTACATGAATATTTTAGTGTGCTTTATTTCATTAATAAAAAAGCACTTAGGATTAAATTGTGTAGATTGTACTTTTATTTCTCTAGAATAGATTCATAGCTAGCTGCTCTGGTTTTTCTATTGTTCAGAGTTTTTAATTCATTATGTCTGGGTGTGCAAAAAAAATCTGTAGTAAATATCTTGTTTGATTGTATCTCCTTAATTGCATGAGATGGTTCCTGCCTGGAACTCTAGGGGTTTGGCGGAAAGAAGGCATCATTAATGGATTTAATGTAATAAGGGATTTCTCTGTCTGTAAAAAAAATGTCCACACAATACAATCCAACAGCCTCAAACTAGGTTTGTGTTTCTCCCAGAAATGAGCACCTGTGCGAGATGCCACCAAGAGCACAAGGGGTCGCTGACAGTTTTGCATGGAGGAAAGGGACGAAATGAGTAAACAACTCTAGATAAATGTGGGTCCCTGGAAGTGGGAATGTAAATCTGAACCCTCTCAGTACTGCCTTGCACAGCGCCTTGGTCATAGTAAAATGCTGCCAAGTATTTTGTGAAAATACACAGAGAGCATCAACTCACTGGACTCTGGTGTCATTCAGGGCAGAGGCAAATAATCCTGCCCTGCTCCATGGCCATCGTTTCACTTCAGTTAGTGCCATCATTTATTTTCATAAACACGTCTCAGAGATGCTTCTCAGTTCTCTATTCCATAATAAGTCTATACGATAAAGAAGCGCAGACTCCCAGGGGCACACAATCATAAGCAGCGAGAGTTTTTCAGGAGTCCATAGGTACTGGGGAGGTCTGGGCAGTGTGTTGGGCTGGCTTCTCTCAGCTGAGCTTAAGCATAAATCTAGTGTCATCTGGTGCATAGGTCATGGGCTGGCTGTTCCAGATGGTCTCAGCTAGGACAGTGTCTGTACATCACATGGTTTCTCATCCTCAAGTAGGCCGACTAAGCTTGTTCTCTGGCAATGGTAGGGTCTGAGGGAGCAAGAAAGTTCTCAAAACCTCTTAAAGTCTAGACTCATAACTGGCATGTAATCACTTGTGCTCCATTCTACTGGCAGGTCACAGGCCAGTCCAAGTCAAGGGAACGGGAAATAGGTTCCACATCATGATGGAAAGAGAAACAAAGTCACATTGCAGTGGATGCGGAATGAGGCAGGGTGGGGAAATTCAGGGTTTTTGCCATCTAACAAAATCACAAAGAAAAGTTTAGCTTATATTCTTCATTATATCTTTTGAGGAGAGCAGGGAGGTATATAAAATATTTAGAGAGATTTTCACACAAATTGATGAGAGAAAGTTCAACATCTAAGCATGACTATTTCAAAAGTTCAAGATGTGGAAAAAAGAAGTGTATTTTTAAAATATAACCAAAATAATGCATATTTTGTATATCAAATTTGAAAATTTCTAAGGGGCACAAAGAAGGAAATAAAAACCACTCAATTCCCCCTTCTCAGAGATAAGGATGCTGACATCTTTTTTAATCATGGAAATGTCTGGATATGCACAAAAGCACCCATGTGGCCTTTGCCCATCCTCAACAATAATGGATAATTTGCCATTCTTGTTTCATTCATCCTCCTCCCATTTTTTCTTCTGTTGCAATATTCTAAAGCAAATCTCAGATATCATGTCATTGTACCTGAAATATCTCAGCGGTGCATATTTCTTACAGGTAAGGACAAAGCATTCACACACACGCATACCCAATAGTACCGCCCTTAACAAATTATCATGAATTCCTTGGGACCAGCCTCATGGTCAAGTGGTTAAAATTCTGTGCGCTCCACTTTGGCAGCCCAGGTTCACAGGTTCAGGTCCCAGGCACAGACCTACTCCACTCACCAACCACACTGTGGAGGCATCCCACATACAAAAAAATTAGAGGAAGATTGGCACAGATGTTAGCTTAAGGCTAATCTTCTTCAAGCCAAAAAAAAAAAAAAAGGGAAAGATTGGCAACAGATGTTGGCTCAGAGAAAAACTGCCTCAGCAAAAGAAAAGAAAAAAGAATTCCTTAATGATGTCATCAAATAGCTAATTTATGCAATATCTAATCTATGTTCAATCTTTTCCGTTGTCTCAAAAGTATATATTTTTACAGTGGTTTGTTTCAATTCAGAGTCAAGCAAAGTTCACACATTGAATTTGTATCATTATTATTATTTCCTTAGTACAAACAAGAAGCATTTATTCTCAAGGATACACAGATTGGTTGAAGGAGGCTGGGGCTCCATTCAGGCTGGAGCAGTAGGGAAGTTATGTGTCTACTTGAAGGCCCATGGTCAGCCCAGGGTTGGCTGATCTCTAGAAGGCATATCTGATTCATCTAGATCTGAACAGAATCTGGGCTGAACAAACTGAGCTTTTCCTTCATTTGAAGTAGGATGCAGAAGATGGTATTTGGGTTCTGGGTTTTTCCAGCCGAGTTGTATCAACTCACAGAGTTTGCTGGAATGTGGGGCAGCCTGTGAGCATCTCCCTCCAGCATCTGTTATCTCATAGGCAAGTCAGCTGGAGAGCGTCCTGCTCCACCACTTCCTTCCACAGGCTGGTCTCCAGGTTTCGGGCCCCGGGGGTTGGATGCTGTGTCTAAAATGGCTTTCTTCTTCCGAACACAGCCCAGTTTTCATGGGGCAAGGTCCAAGCTCAAGCTGACAAGAGGAATTTGCCCTGAAGGAGCAGCTCTGGAGTGGCTCCTAGACTTTTCCTTTCAGCCTGGATTCACTGCTCTAGCCGATGAGACATGCCTGAGAAATTATTTGTGCATGGGTTCCGGTTATGAGTCTAATGACAAAATAAGGCAACAGTGCATCCTGCCAGCTCCGTGCCTCCTGGCATCCTGAGGGTATAAACACCCACCCCCCGGCGGGCACGTAGGCAGTGCCTCTCTGTCCACACCTTGGATGGTCCTGGTGTTCTTTGTTGGGCTGCCAAAGAATGTTACTGTACAATTAGTTCTGTTGGCAGGACCGGTGTCCCAGGCTTCTGTGCTTGCCTACTCTTGGCAGCTTGGAGCTTCCCCTGCTTAGAATGAGCACCGGGAGATCTGGCTCATGAAAGCTCTCAGCTGGGGAGGGAAGTGGACTGAAGTGTGGTAGATGGGTTTGGTCCTTCAGTGACAAAGAGTACGCCATAGTGCAGTAATCTCCTGCTTATCAAGTATTCAAAAGCTGGATTTCCTATTGTATCTTATAATGTTCTCTGAACAGGCTCACAAGAGACTCATCTAATGTACTCATTTGCTACACAATGTATTGAGTACCATTTTGCAAGACATAGGACTGAGCCTGAGACAACCCTTACCCTCCGAGAGCTCCCCATTGGTGATAAGAGACAGAAGTCATAACTTTCTACAGACAACGATAACAATAGGGATGTTGGTTTATGCAATGGGACCTATGGGAACAGCGAGGAGGGACACATAACCCAGAATGGAAGACACAGAAGAGACACCCAAGGGAAGGGAAATCCTCACTTGAATTTTAACAATGAAGATAAGATATCAAAGCAAGGAAGGAGGGCACAGCAGGACAGTTCAGAGAGAGGGAACAGCAAGTGTGGAGACAGTGAGGGATGAAAACGTAATGCCATCCTCTTTTGAGAACCAGGAGTGGTTTGTCCATGGAGCAGAACCTGGCGGGGGAAGTCTCCAGTGATCACTCTGGAGCTGGAAGGCGGGGGCGGTTCGTGGATGACTTCTTACCTCACACCAGCTTTAGACTCTTTCTCTGGGGGCGATGAGTCTATTGAACAAAGGGAAGAAGCAGATTTTCTATATAAAGTGGGTTAATTTAAATTAACCCCCATTTAATAGATGAGAAAACAGAAAAGCAGAGAGCTTAGAGGGCTTCTGATGTCAAGGCGATATTAAATACAAAAGCCGGATTTGAATATGGATTATCTCAAATAGGAAAGATTATGTAAGCAGAACCTCACAGACAAGATTAAATATGACTGGGTAACCACCAAGTGGTGGAGGAAAGAAAGATCAAATTCATTCGTCAGCAATAAGATAAAAATTTAAACAATGAGGCCCTGTTTAAGTCTATGGAATTAAGTAAAATGATAGAGTTCAATGAAACAAACATTCTTGTGCACTAGTGATGACAATATACTAGGTGCCACCATTCCAGGCAGCAATTTGGCAAAACCATTGAGTCTCAAATATATTTATTCTTTGACTCTCAAGGAAATCACGTGAGATGAGCGGGGGAAAAAGAAAAAAAAAATCTTTGTGTGTAGAAAGTTTACTGCAATGTGATTTTAGAACATAAAGTTGGAAACAATATTTTAAAATAGAGGGGAGTTCAAGAAAGACTTTCATAGCCATTAGATGGAAGAGTTTCCAGCTAGTTTTGATTGTGAAGAGTCTTAATAGGATAATATGGCAACAGACTTATGTATGACATAGGTGACAAATGCAGGATAAAAAAGTAGATATAAAAGAAGTTTGAGGTGATCTCTGGATGAATCGGTACTGGAGCTAAACCATTTTAATTAATCTATTTGAAAAGAAAGGATGAAAATGTTATAGTTAATAGCGGAGCAAAATAGATTCACTTGGCAATTTATCTTGAAAAATGAAAGTATCATTATGAAAATGAACTTATTACACGTTTTACATATGCAATATAGTTTATAATTGTAAATCCATGTAAGTTTTTGGTGAACAAAGAGTGAAACAAGGCTGATTTGTTTTGCAATTTTTTAAGGAATTCATTGATAGCGTGATGCTTGCAGTAAGCTTCATGTGGTACTTACCTTTTATAAGAAGTTCATAGAGAGGGTCACTTTTTGCAAAGATATTCAGGATTTATATCAATTTTGCCAAAGGCCTCCCTCAACACTTTTTTTACTCAAAACTTGCTCATTGGAAGTGTGTGCCATTCATCCATTCAGCATATATTTCTTGGGTGCCCATGTGTATCAGTGATTTTTCTGTGAGCTGGGGTGAAGGAGTAAATAGCAACAGCAACAACAGCAAATAGACTGAGCTCTCACCCTCAGGAATTTTCTAGACAGGAAAGGAAGACATTAATTTATCGCATAGACATTGATTGAACATCTACTGTGTTCTGAGACACACTTCCAGGTGCTTGCAACAAGAAAGACAAAGATCTCTGTCGTCATGGAATGTAGGTTCTATCAGGGCTAAAACATACAAACAAATATTGCATACCATATGGCTATGGGGAAGAGCAGAGCAGGGAAAGGCAGTAATGTGCTTGTTGACTAGTCTTCCCCTTTCAGACTCCACTTGTGATTTCAGCAATTCTCCAACATCTTCATCAACTTTAGGAAATCCTACATCTTTGGCAAGATTTGCAACTTCATTTTACAAGTGACATGCAGCCTTTTTGCTTTGAATTGATAGATTTTTCCAGGATCTCTCAATTGGTGAGTCAGTGTGAGATTGACCAACAAGGATGGTGACCGGTCATTGTCAAGCTCTTAAATGGGACACATGTTTGAGTGAGGTTATACTTTGATAGTAATGACTCCATTAAACATTTTCGTTTAATGATGGTTTTGTCTTCTGGGCCACCTAGCAGGCACGGGAGATAACATTCTGAATACACTTATGGGGGTCTGTTGTGCATGTGTGTGCATGCAGAAAATCATGACTAAGTAAATCATAACTGTGTCCCTGTTGGATGGAAAGACTAAGAAACTTGTGCTCCATTCAGCTTTGGTTTTTCACTGCAAATGTGCCATATACATTTGAGATATTCAGTGGTAAACAAACGAGAGAAGCCTCATTATGCTCTGAGGGAAGCTCTCCAAAACCCACTGGCTTCCTTCAAGGAGTCTTGATTTGGGTGAAGACAGGCTGTTTTAATTTCCTTAAAGGGAGTCCCAAAAGGTTAAAAAAGCTCCTATTTCCAAAGTGTGGTGATATGTAAGTTCCATCTTCAAAAGGCATCCTGTTCAGTTAACAGAGGAGGAGGAGCAAATCCAGCCACCTCCCTTCCTTGGGGTTTCAGTGCGTCTAAATAGGATGAGCACATTTTCCATGCATCTTCCAGTGGAAGATTTAGACATTTCCATTAAGCCTCAGAGGATTGTTTTGCAACTTTCTATTATTTTTAAATGTATGTATTTCTCTTCCAGGGATTAAGAGGGAAA
This sequence comes from Equus quagga, assembly GCF_021613505.1. NCBI lineage: Eukaryota > Metazoa > Chordata > Mammalia > Perissodactyla > Equidae > Equus > Equus quagga. The sequence continues at coordinate 39,091,876 of NC_060286.1, forward strand.
ACATTGCATGATGTCTTAATTGGATTCCTAAATATTAAGGAAAATTAGAATACCCCCAAACTCTGTGATTTTCTTGTTTAAATAAATTACATAATTAACACTTTATACAACTGCAAGGTATTTTTGTTTGTTTACTGTTAGTTAAGATCTTTACAGAAGTTTCTGTTGTCCTGAGGATGAAGTCCTTTCACCATGGAACCGTGCCCTGCATTTTCAGATGGCATTTTCACGATCAGACCCACTACTTCACTCCGTGCTCCAGCCATAACCAGCAAGTACTGTCTTGCCCCTGGAAGTGTCTGGAGGGTCCACCCTCCGTCTGTGTGCAGTTAAGTTTTTCTCTATTCTCATAATTCTCTTCTACTTGCTCTGCTCTTTCTTCATGGTCCCATTCAAATGTGACTTTCCTGATGTCATTTTGCTTATCCTTTGCTATCTAAGAATCTCCTCCGGGCCCTCCTCTCTGCCTCTAGGGCACTTTGTATGGATTACAAGGAGCCGATCAGGGGACTGGTGATGTCCCTGGACTCCAGGACTGATGGCTGCATTCAAAGCCCAGCTGCGAGTCTGACTGACTGACTTAGACTCTCTGTACCTCAATGTCCTCATCTGTAAAATGCAGGCAATAATAGTTCCTATCTCACTGGATTGGTGGTGTGAATATAAAACACGTTGACATGTGTAAAGTGCCCATTCTTGGCACAAAATAAGGTCTACCAAAGTGTTTGATCTTAAAAACAAATAAGTCTGATGCTAGCCCACAGAATTTCAAATGGAATTTTTTTTCTCCGCATGCACACAAAGAAGGAATCGGTAAGCCCCAGTGGAAGTCCTGCTTTTGAATGTGGCTGCAGTAGGTGTAAGGATGCTGATAGCCTACATGTAAATAGGTGTGAAATGTTGTTACAACTGAGAGCAGCCACGGACAAGGTGGTTCCATCCAGGTGCTTCCAAGGACACGCTTCTTCTCGACGAATAATGGAAACCCTTTTCTAGCCTGGACCCCAATCGTGAAATGACTATTCTCATCAACAGGAGTAGATCAAAGGCATCCCATTGCAGCAACACCCAAGCTTGAGCTCCCTTCAGTTGGTGGGCAGGGCTGATGTTCCGAGAGAAGAGATAGGATTCTCATTTATCAGGGGGAAGCAGAACCTCATTCTTGTTCTCTTTCATTACATACCCAAAGTCCAGCAGGGTATTATTTTTACATAATAACTTCAGTAAATAAATGCATCGACAACCTGAGATCACACAGAAAAAAGCCAGTTAATTTACCAACGTCGACAGTGGCAGCAGACAAGAGGTGATGACCATATAAGACAATTACCAGATAACACAGCCTTCATTATTTCATATACAATAAAGAGTTTTGGAAAATGTAGAAATGGCTGAATTTTGCATTGTGACTCTGAAACAATGTAGGAGAAATACCAATAAAACTTTAGAGCAGAGGCCGCAGGAAAGACTGATGGAGGGCAAGGAAGAAAGAGAAGAGATTTGGGGAACAAGAAGAGATGTGGGGAGCAAGAAGAGAGAATGCTATAGAGCCAATCAAAGATGAGCTCTGAGTGCAAATTATTAACAAAAGGCATTGATGAGGAAGACCACGACTTGGAAGAGAAGGGGTGTGCCCATGAGTCCCTCAGTGCTGGAGGATACCACTGCACAGCAGGCAGGCTTCTCAGCCCGTCTGACCAAACATGCCATTCATCATCAAAAGTTAATTTTCTGTTTTGGTTGGCCTCTACGGTGATCTCCAGTGAGCCCCAGAGGCAGAGTTTTTGCAGCCTCTGCTCACGCCTCCTGAGACCTACATTTAATCATAGACTAAAGGTTGCTCTTCTGGGAGGTCAATCATTAGGCTAACGATCGCACATGAGAACAGCACAAGCCTTGTTTTTGCAGTGAAATATATGAAAAAATAAATAAAATGCATTAATATTTTACCAACAACCATTAAGATCTACTAGAATAGACGATATTACCCTAGTAATAAAAGCAATCACAGCATTATTTCAACAACAATAAAAACAATTGCCCTCATGCTCTGCTGGATTTCTCCATGTCAGGTACTATGATGGCCACCATATAACTAACATGTGGGGGGGCCGTTTGTCTAGGACAGCTCCCCTCTTTCTGCCTGCTCGTGCCTTTTAGACACTCTTGCCAGCTGGCGAGGAATTTCCGGCCTTCGGCTACCCTTTCCCGCAGCAGAACCCTGGGTGGTCACTCCCTGGCCCTTACTGCAGCCAGGGCCCAGACTTACCCTTGGTCCTGCTGATGTGCTCACGGGATGCTCTGATGGCTAATTTTGTATATCAGCTTCACTGGATCGCAGGATGCCCAGATATTTGTCTAAACATTATTTCTGGGTGTGTCTGAGAGGGCATTTCCTGACGGAATTAGAATTTGAACCAGGAGATTCAACACAGCAGGTGGCCCTTCCCAGCCTGGATGGACAGCACCCAATCTGTCGAGACCTGAATGGAACACACAGATGGAAGAAGGAAGAATTTTCTCCTTTCCTGCCTGAGTCTTTGAGCTGGGACATTGATCTTCTCTTGCCTTGGACTCCAGGCTCTCAAGCCCCTGGACTCACACTGAATTATACCACCAGCTTTCCTGGGTCTCCAGCTCGCAGAGGGCGGTTCATGGTGCTTCTCAGACTCCACAGTCAGGTAAGCCAATTCCTTGTAATAAATCTCTTCCTATATATTCAAGAGAACCTATTGCTTCTGTTTCTCTGGGGAACCCTGGCTAACACAGATGCTGAGATGGGAAGTGAGAGACATGCAGAAGGGAGCGTTACATCCACTGCATTCTGCCAGCAAGGCTGCCGGCTGACGCTCGGCTTTCAGAGAAAACAGCTGTTCCAAGGCCGGGCGTCTGGTGCAGAAGTGGTCTCTTGGTGGCTGCACTAGCAAGCCCAGTGGGGCCTGGTTCCCGGCCACTATGCAGCATCACCATCAGAGCCAGCAGTGACCTTTTCCCGTCGTGCCGGTTCTGGGAACTTAATGCAGGAGCTGGGTCTGCAGACTTCCCAACTGTTGTGCCAGGTGCCCAACAGCTTTTCTCTTGTTCGTATGTTTTAAATTGTGATAAAATATACAATTTAAATTTACTATCTTAACCATTTTCAAGCATCTAATTCAGTGGCACTAAGTATATCATGCTGTGGTGTGCCATCACTACCGTCCATCTCCAGAATTCTTTTCATTCTGCAAACCTGAGACTCTGTACTCATCAAACCCTGATGGTCCATTCCACCCTCCCCACAGCCCCTGGCAGCCATCAGTCTACTTTCTGTCTCTACAGATTTGACTGCTCTAAGGACCTCATGTGAATGGAATCATACAGTACTGGTCTTTTTGTGACTGGCTTATCTCATTTAGCATAATATCCTCAAAGTTCATACATGTTGTAGCTTTTGTCAGAATTTCCAGACGGCTGAATAATATTCTGCTGCATGGATCTGCTGCATTTTGTTTATCCATTCGTCCATTGACTACATTCTGCTTTGTACTGTGTGTGTACAACAATGCTCAAGTCTACCATAGTGGAAAATATTTGTGATGGTTAATTTTATGTGTCAACTTGACTGAGCAATTAGGTGTCCAGATATTTGGTCAAACATTATTCTGGATGTTTCTATGAGGGTGTCCTTGGATGAGATTAACATTTAAATTCAGAGACTGACGACCACAGATTGCCCTCCCAACTGTGGGTGGGTCTCATCTAATCAGCTGAAGGCCTGCATAGAACAAAAAGGCTGACCCACCCTTGAGTAAGAGAGGATTCCTCCTGCCTTTGATCTAGGACGTTGGCTTTTTCCTGCCTTTGGACTTAAACTGAGCCATCAGCACTTCCTGGATCTCAAGCCTGCTGTCCTTTGGACAGGAGTTGTACCATCAGGTCCACTGGTTCTTCGGCCTGAAGATTCAGACGGGACCTACACCATCTGATTTCCTGGGTCTCAGACCCCGCAGATCTTGGGACTTGCCCACCTTCATAATCATGTGAGGCAATTCCCCTTTATACATACATACACACCTTGTTTTATTGTGCTTCACAAATGTTGTGATGAGGGCAAGACTCTCCTCCAGTAAAAAGACTATGACTCACTGAAGGCTCAGATGATGGTTAACATTTTTTGGAAATTAAGTATTTTTTAATTAAGTATGTCCATTGTTTTTTGGACATAATGCTACTGCACACTTAACAGACTACATTATAGCATGAACATAACTTTTACACGCACTGGGAAACCAAAAAATTTGCGTGACTCACTTTATTGAGATATTTGCTTTCTTGCCGTGGTCTGAAACCAAACCCACAGTATCTCCGGAGAGCGCCCGTGTACGGCTACTATATAGCTGTATCCAGCCTGTATAGATCCAGCCCTGATGGTCTGGCAGTTAAGATCCGGAGCTCTCACCACCAGGGCCTGCCTTCATCTCCCGGTCAGGGAACCACACCACTGTCTGTCATTGTCATACTGGAGTGGCTGTGTGCTGCTGTGACACTGAAAGCTACGCCACTGGTATTTCAAATACGAGCAGGCTCACCCACAGTGGACAGGTTTCAGCAGAGCTTCCAGACTAAACAGACTAGGAAGAAGAACCTGGCCACCCACTTCCAAAAAAATTGGCCACGAAAACCCTGTGAGCAGCAGCGGAGCGCTGCCTGATAGAGAGCCAGAAGGGGAGAGGATGGCGCAGAAAGAACAGACAGGTTCTGTTCTGCTCTCCACAGGGTCGCTAGGAGTCAGAATCCACTCAACAGCACTAACAACAAATGCCTGTATGTATATATACATATTAATGTTAATTATGTAGTATTTAATCATGTTCTTTTATTTTATTATTTACCATATTACGGATACACAATCTCCATCAGTTCTGCTCCTCTGGAGAACTGTAATACAACCTCCCCCCATGTGGTTCCGTCGCAGCACTTTTGCCAGCCTCATGAAGTCTTAAAGTAAAGAACCAGTGAGGTGGAGGAACTGGAGCTAAGTGGAAGGCTACCTCCTTGCGAGGTGGTATTGCCAAGATTCTGGGGAGCATCTCTCCTTAGAAACTCTTGGCGTATGACTTTGCTGGGGCTCCCATAACAAAGCAACACAGACTGGGTGGCGAAAACCACAGAAATGTATTGTCTCACAGCTCCGGGGGACAGAAGTCTGAGATCAAGGTGTCCTCAGGCTTAATGCCTTCTGACGGCGAAGAGGGAGTCTGCTCCATGACTTTCCTAGATTCTGGTGCCTTGCTGGCAATCTTAGGCATTCCTCAGCTTATAGAAACATTACCGCGAGCTCTAGCTTCATCTGCATGTGGCATTCTCCCTTGGTGCTTCTCTGTGTCCAAACTTCTCCCTTTTATAAGGACACAAGCCTCATAGGATGAGAGCCCACCCTACTCCAGTATGACTCATCCCAACTTAATTAATTACATCTGCAATGACCCTAGTCCCAAATAAGATCACATTCTGAAGCACCAGGGGTTAGGACTCCAAGGTCTAAATTTTTAGGGGACACAATTCAACCTACGACACTTTGGTGAGTGCTATTTCTGAGCACGTGACACTTAGCTATCTGGGCAAAGTCACATCCGCTTGCACTTAAAGAATGTCTCCCCCAGCCTGCCAGCTGCAGACATGACCTCGGCAAGGCCTGGAAGTAATACAAGCTCCTTCTTCCCGTTCCCTAGCCTGGCCCGGGGGTGGATGCAATACGGCACATGCATTATTGATGGACCCCAGGCCTGCCAAGCTTTCCGACTGTGTGTGTGTGTGTGTGTGTGTGTGTGTGTGTGTGTGTGTGTGTTTGAGACAGAGAGAGAAGGGCAGACAAAAGGTGTGGACAAGGATGGCACCTCTCCCTGCTAAGGGTTCTGCTTTCATTAAGAAGGTGTTCTGCCTGTTTTCCGAGGGTACCCTTGAGAGTGTCTGTGAAGCAGTGGAGTGTGGAGGTGGCTTTGAACTCCAGTGAATACATACAAAACAAAGAGAGTTCAAGTACTTAGTGATCTGCTTTCAAACACCCAATTCAGCAGCGTCCTTCACACCCCCTCCCTTGGCCCTAAATCACCTGGATGCTGCTTGGTGGCTCCACATCTTCACATTTCTCTCTCGCTGCCACCCACCCCCTCCTTTCTTCCCCTTAATGTTCACAGGACCTCCTGGAAGACTCAACCACTTACAGTTGTTGAGCGATTAAATATTTATAATCAGGGCAATGAGTGAGGTGTTGAATAATAAATGCTAAGGTTGAAGCAGCCTTAGATAATTTCTGCAGATTTCTTCATCCATGGCCTCCTTGATTCCAAGGGAAAAAAAAATGCTTTAATTAACGTTTTTTTTTGGGGGGTGGGGAGTGCATCTGTGACAGTTGATAGGCCTTTATCGCTGTTTTGTTCATGAACCACTGCCCTGCCAAGGGCTCATTCTGTCAGCCCTCTAGCCCCACAGACATGTAGACACCACATGGTGAGTCGGATCTTCCCTTATTTGTTTCTGCATACTGGAGGGGAATGCAATTTTTTTAACTCAAATCCCTAGACTATAAAGTCATTGTAGCCACTTTGGGATACGGGATAAAGTTTTTGAGGCTCGCTAGAAACAGGAATGGACCCTCCTCTTCATGGACCTACATCAAGCAGGTACTCTAACCTTTTACACACTATTGCATTTAGTTCTCACCACAGTTCTATATGGAAGCTACTTGTATTATGCTGACTTTCGTAGTTGAGCAAACCAAGACACAAAGAGCTGAAGTCATTTGCTAAAGGCACACAGCTGGTAGATGTTGGCTCTTGAATTAGGGCAGGTATCATTCCAGGGAAGAGAGATAAGAGAAGGATCAGAGATGGTCTTTGTCCTGGTGGAAAGCTCAGAGCTAGAGGGAAGAGAGGTCTGAGCACAGAGCAAAAAGAGCGAACCACTGTGATGCAGGCGAATGAAAAGAAAGTCTGAACAGAAGAGCAAGTGGCCAGCTCTGTACGGATGGGTCTGGGCCAACTTCAGAAAGGAGAAGACATGCGAGCTGGAACCCAAAAATTATGTAGAAGTTTACCTGAGGATGAGCTTGGGGACCAACCAAGTCTTCCATCTTCTGAGTCGCTCTGACCTGTCTGTTTGAAATCCCATCAGAGGGAGCATGGTAAAGAATGCTGCGGCCAAACCATCTTTTCCTTTTGGATCAACATTCTAGCACTGTAGGCTAAAAGCACCAAATCAGAGGGTATTTGAAGATGTTCATTTTGACCAGTAGAAAACTTTTATTACCTGCTATAGACTAATTGTTTGTATCTCCCTCAAAATTCATATGTTGAATCCTAATTCCTGATGCGATGCTTTTAAAAGGTGGAGCCTTTGGGAGATGATTAGGTCGCGAGGTCAAAGCCCTCATGAATAGGATCCATGCCCTTATAAAAGAGACCTCAGACAGCTCCCTTGTCCTATCCACCCTGTGAAGACACAGTGAAAAGATGGCAGCGGGCCAGCAAGTGGGCCCTCACCAGACACGGAATCTGTGGGCCCCTTGATCTTAGACTTCCAGCCTCCAGAACTATGATAAATAAATTCCTATTGTTTATAAGCCACCCAGTCTATGGCATTTTGTTATAGAGGCCCAAACGGACTAAGACATTACCCAATCTATAGAGTGATAATGCCAGAAATAATTCAATTTTTTTTTAAGTAGGGGCATTCTCCCTATAGAAAAGGATGCCAGAAAAAAATTATCTCTTCTCTAATGCAAAAGGAAAATTGAATTCATAACTGGAGCCAAAGACTTAGTACACATATTTGCATGTCTGCTTTTGTGTCTATTCTGATTTAAAAGAAGCCACTTTTTCACAACATGAAGCCATAGCTTACAGCCTGATTTCATCGTGTTCATAAATGGGTCCATAACCCACCACAGGCCGTATTCTATCAGGTTTTCAACAATCTCATGTTCTTCTCTTTTCCCGTCTCCCCTTGGGGACATTGGCACAAGTTTTGGGAAGCTGGGACATTATCGTGGGTAATTAATAGGGGGCCACCTACAGGGATACTGACTTCTAAATCCTCAACATTTTATTCATCGTTGGGACTAGGAAGTTATTCCTTTAGGCATTAAAAAACTTTTCTTCTAGCTCCCTTGATGCAGAAGATCACAAAGTTATTCTCTTGAATGTCAGTGATTATTTTCTTAGCAGAAGGAGAGCATAAATTCATGAGAACACCTGTGAAGTGCTCCCCCAGGCAGAGCCCTTTCTCAGAAGCATCTTATCCGTTAGCACATTCAATTTCTCCAGCGCGTTTTAAAGGCAAGAAACTCAGATCTCAGAAAAAGTTCAGTGACAAGCCCAAGGTCACAACGATGGAAATGATAAAGTCAAGATTCAACCTCTGGCTTCTGAGTCCAAATGTTTCCTGATTCTGAGATCCTTGTATGCCATTGATGGACTTACGTAAACAAAGAATAAAAGTTTCCACAAGAACTTGAATGTTTCTTTTTAAAAGTCTAGGCATGAAAACTCCTATTTCTCTAGAGAAGTACTTCTCTAAACTTATCTCTGTAGAATGTTAATTTCATGATGAATTTATGAAAAAAAGGATTCTCTCAAATGAGTTTGGGTAATGCTGGCTTACACCAAGTTAGGTTAATTTCTTTGCTGGTGGCATTCATAGAGCTTTGAGTATACGGAAGTGCATTGTGGATTTCCAGGAGAATTTTCAGTGTTAAATTTGTCTAACAAATAATTATTATGTGCGGGTCAGTGATGGGGGCACTGGGATAAATGGTGACTATGGTAGATGCTGTGCCACACCCCACAACAGTTTCTCCCAGGGCAGAGCAGCACTGAACAAGTCATTACACATCGGCTCACTTCTCATTGCTGTTCTAATTGCCTTTTACTTCTGCTCCCTCGATGAATTTCTGCCCTAGAACATCTATGGGCACTCAGGTCAATTATTTGTTATTTTTCACAGTTACTGAGATTTTAACCTCTTGGAGGCCACGTGACTACTTCTTACACCTGCTCAACTCCTAAGTACTTATCGCAGGAGCTTGCAAAGCATAGACTATACAGGTCTAATAAATTTATTTGGTGGCAATTTAGAATAATGGTAAGGCATAGGTTTGGATACTGGTGTTGCCACTTGCTAGCTATATCAGACACATTATTTAATTTGTTTGAATCTCAGTTTCTACTACTATAAAATGTGGATAAAATATACATTTAATAGTGCCTTTTGGGAGTGACTAACTTGCGCCTGGTATACAGTAAACAAAACTCTCCTTAATAAGCCCCCTGAACGTCCCGGCTCAAAATTGCAACCCATGCCATCCCCAGCACCTCCAAACCCCCAACGCTGCCCTACTGTTTTAGCCCAGTGCCTATCATCTTTTGACATACAATATGATTTATTTCATCATTATGTCTATCGTTTATTGTCCGCCTCCCCCGTTAACACGTTAGCTCCAAGAGGCAGAGAACTCTGTATCTTTGGTTCACTGGTGTATCCCAGGGATCAAGACAAGAGCCAGGCACAAAGGAGGTACTCAAAGACACGTGCGGAAGTAACTGTCACAAAGAGGAATTGCCCATCCCATCAAGCATGGAGTGAGCTCTTACCTCACAGGGGCATCACCCCAGGCACCCAGGATGTGCAGTAAAATGCCAGAGTAGAGAAAAGCTGTGAGCCAATATTTCCAAGGCCCCTAGGAACCTCCTAGAGTGAGAACTGACAGTGCTGACCTGCCCCACTCCTATTAGATAGATCCTATTGAGCCTACATTATTGAGAAAACTGAGACTCAGAAAGATTATAGAAGCTGCCCACATCCATCTACTGAGTCATGACCCAGGTCTTGGATGTTAAAAGCCGTGCCAGGCCATGCCATCTTGAGTGTTGATGAAATGGTAACAGTAAGCAGACGTGGCACAGAAGAGTGAAGAATGGATAGTGACAAGAGACCACCTATGTGATCAGTGGGAAAATGTTTTAAAAACAGTGCTGGGTTGCCTCTGATGATGGCCATGCTTCCTTTTATCAGGGGTTTTTTTTCACACAGGCTCTTGGGATTTGACTGTGTTAGTTAACCTGTAGGAGATAATAAACCCAAGACATCGCACATAAAAAAATCAATACCCAGGTCAAGGCTACAGCCGGCGAGGGAAGCGCCATTCTTTTCAAACACAGTTTGCTGGCTACACAGTACTATTTCTAAAGCCTTGTTCTTGCCCTTGGGTGTCCAGAGCAATAGCCCACACTTCTGGCTCACAGCGAGGCAAGACGAGCAGTGGGGAAGGGCTCTGTGTTACCACGGTCTCTGTTTTATCCTCTTCCAAACAGGGAAAGAGAATAATTGCTAAGTCACTGAAGGCTGCAGAGATTTATCACCAGTTGCCAAAGCTTGCTGATGAGTTCAAGACATCCTGATCCTAACAGAGGCCACTGCAGAGCATTAAGCAGGAAGCCCAGGAAGGTAGGATGAGCGCAGGGCGGGAGCCGGCACCAGGTAAAGATGAAAAATGCCTCTCTGGGAGATCAATCCTTCCTGTAGTCCACTGCTAAAGTAATAAAAGGTTTATGATTCATTTCTTCCTTGATAATGGAGGAGACAATTAGTAATTACTGGATTTATGGTATTTGTTGTGTTAACTCAACCAATAAAGTATCCAGCAAAATTGTGCTTTGAGGCACCCTTGTAGAATAATACGATGAAAGCTTAAAGAAGAAAGCAGACGCACCCCACATCACAACATTTGTAGGCTGGAGGGGGATTTGATGATGACCATCTGAGACATAAAGATTTGAAGTGTTTCCACCCCTCTTTCCCCCGTTTTACTCTTTCTAGAATTAATTCAAAGAAGTAGGATGCAGCATCTGGTGCTGCAACTTTGCCTTAATTTGCTTTCTCAGGAACACCTCGGCCCTCTTCCGCAGCACCATGAACCACCCTTCTGGGCCTCTGGGATTTGAATTGTACATGGATTTGTGTCACTCTTTCATTGATGTGTCTCCCACCTTGGGCTACCTCTGACCTGAGGTCAGGGACCGCCCCTTGGGCCCTTCCAGTCTCCCCAGCACCGAGCTCAGTGTAAGGCACGTCAGTGTCAATTGGGGGATATTTGTGGAATAAAATGGATGTCTTAAAAAGACTCAGTAAATAAAGTTGCCATCTTCACAGTGAGAAAAGGTTCTACATCTTCAGAAATGCTCAGGATGAATGCTTAAATTCAATGAGTATGACCATGGGTGTATCGTTTAGGGAGAACTCTAAATATCTGACAATAAAATTATTTAGACAGACGACAGTGAATATCAGGCCACATTAAAAATACAACCTACGAACACTGTAGAAATACAGTCAAAAATCTTACAAATGATAGCAAATGGTTAAAGCAGAGAACAACAATGTAGTCTTGGAATATGCACACACCTATATTAAAACAAAATGCGTAGCCCAAGTGCCTGCGATACAGTAGATGCTTAATAAATATTTATGGAATAAATGTGAAAAAATACAGAAAAATAAAAACTTGTATTAAGATGGCAAGAATGTATGCGTGTCTGAATTTAATTAACATTTATATTGTAAATACACGTTAATTACAATAAAATACCTAAATGATTGGCACTTTGGTTGGATATTTCATTACCTGTCTCCCATCTTCCTTTCCAACTATAGTTAAATTTTGGATTCCCTCACTTGAGAAGGTTACCTTGTATAATCTGGTAGAAGGAAATTGAAAATTCTTGTCTGTTGTTGTATACTTTGGTTCTCATGACTTCACAGTTCAGCCATTCACCGTCCCCATGTGGAGAAGAACATTTTAGCATGATGTCACTGCATATTTCCCTCCCAGCTTTGCAGCACAGTGGGCCTCGAGAGTCCACTAAGTTGGAGTCTGGTGAACCCCACATCCAACATTTCAGGTCCTTCCCTTGAGACACAGGTGAGAAACATAAACTCAACTCAGAGTCAAGTAACTTTCCCAAGGTCAAACCACCATGATGACACCCTTAGGGCATATACATTTTTGCTTTCATTAAACCTGGAGATTTCAAATTTTTCAAAGTCACACTGAAGTCACCCTTTGAATGGCTGGTACACTGTTTCAAAGTAAAAATTATAAGCATTATGTTTGAAAACTCATGAGAATGGGACAAAGAGAGGTAAACAAGAAACTTAAGCTGATTTACTGAATGTCAGACTGACCCGAGATGATGGTGATATATTCCCCGTCCTGATTTACATGGCTAAAGATTGCTGTTTAAACAATCAGCTTCCACCGGCCTTGGTTCATGTCCTCCGAGGCCCATGAACTTGGCTGTTAAAGTCATTATGCAGTAACTGCGGCCCGTAGGCGAATTCGTGTTGGGCAACAATAGAGAAAGACATTAACAAACGTATCTATCAAAAAGCTAGTCTACTCAGGACCAAAGCGTCAATAAAACGTTGATCTCTTAGTAGGTTGTTGTCCCAATGTGGATCCAAGAAAGTAACGTTGGACGTAAGCTCAGAAGACTTAGGTTTTATACATTAAGAGGGTTTACTTCTTAGTAGCCATGGGATTCTGGGGCCCATTGCTATGAATCTGTAAGTCTCAGTTTACTCATCATTAAACGAAGATAACAATGACATCTACGCTGTCTGTGGTATAAGTGGAGGCTGTAAGATTTTCACCACGTGGAAACGATTATTTTCATGACTTAATATCCATTAGTAGCAGCTAGAATTTTAAATCTCATTTTGCAAGGAAGAACATAAAGATCACAGAAGAAGTTCAAACATAGCACCACTTAAGCCAATGAAAAAGGGAAACATTTGGTTATTCTCAGACCAACTCCAGTGGCGCTGCTTGGCGATGCATGGCTACATTGAATCTTGGTGTTTCGGTGGTAACCTTTGATTATGAGACTGAGCAATTGGAATAAAGGAGAAAAAGGGATGAATTTGATGCTCACAGCCAGGGAAACAGGAAAGATGGACATCGAAGGGAACCACAACTTGAGCACAAGCATGACTTCATTTTAGTTCTTACAACACTGCTGGGAGGCAGATGTAAGATGGAGAAACAAAGGGAGTTAATCTGGCTTTCCAAAGTCGCACCCCTAGCAAAGTACAAACATAGATTTTGACCCAGATCTTTCTGTCTTCAAACTTTGTGTCTTTCTCTTTCAGCCCCACAAGTGAATGCTTGAATCTATTTCAGCAGTCGCTATGATGCTGTCTTTTCAACTCTGTCATGGAGGTCCTAGCTGCACTATGGACTTCCAGACTCCTCTGTCCTAATGTTATAAGACTCCAGGGTTGCTCAGCTACCTGCCCCTCAACTGGAGTGAAGCTCAGCTCAACCTGGAATGATTGTCTCACATTCTCCTTTGATTATTACAGAGGGTAAGAAAGCGCTTTTTAAAGGAAAGTCATTTTAAATGAAAATCACTTCATTCATTTAAATGAAGTGATGGCTATGAATGTGAGCTTTGGGATTAGGAACACTCAGTCTGAATCCCTCTTTTGCTTTTCCTGAGCAAGTTCTTTAGACCCCCATGAGCTACAATTATCCCATCTAAAATGATGATTTAAAAGCGTGGGATAGGGAGAATAGGGGATGCTTGTGCACTGTTAGTGGGAATGTAAATTCAGGCCACCAGTATGGAAAACAGCATGGTAGTTGCTCAAAAAATTAAAAATACAATTACCATATAATCCAGCAGTTCCACTTCTGAGTGTCTATTGAAAGGAAGTGAACTCATTCTCTCAAAAAGATATCTGCACCACCATGTTCACTGCAGTATTATTAACAACAGCCAAGAAATGGAAACAAACTAAGAACCATCAGCCAATGAATGGATAAAGAAGTTGAGGTATATACATATAATGGAATATTATTCAGCAACAAGAAAGGAAATTCTGCTCTTTGCGACAACATAGATGGACTTTGAGGGCATTATGCTAAGTGAAATAAGTCAGACAGAGAAAGATAAATACTGCATGATCTCACTTATCCATGTTATCTAAAAAAAGAAGACAAATTCATAGAAACAGAGAATAAATTGGTGGTTGCCAGAAGCAGGGGGTGGAGGGTGGTGGCAAAAAGGGTGAAGGTGGTCAAAAGGTAAAACTGGGGCCAGCTCCGTGGCTGAGTGGTTAAAGTTCTGGATGCCCCACTTCTGTGTTCCGTGTTCATGGGCTTGGATCCCAGGTGCAGGCTTATTCCACTCATCAGCCACACTGTGGAGGCATCCCACATACCAAAAATAGAGAAAGATTGGCAGAAATGTTGGCTCAGGGCAAAACTTCCTCACCAAAAAAGACAAAGAGTAAAATAAGAAAAATAGAAAATGTTTAAATGGTTCTTGGCACATAATCTGTTTTATTTTTTTAAGGTATGCTTTTTTTTTCTTCTTTTGGTGAGAAAGATTGGCCCTGAGCTAACATCTGTTGCCAATCTTTCTCTTCTTTTTTGCCTCCCCAATTCCCCGGTACATAGTTGCATATTCTGGTTATAGGTCCTTCTAGTTCTGCTTTGTGGGACGCCGCCTCAGCATGGCTTGATGAGTGGTGCTGGGTCAACGCCCAGGATCCAAACCATTGAACCCTGGACTGCTAAAGGGGAGCATGTAAACTTAACCACTTAGTCACCAGGCCAGCACCCATAATCTTTATTTTTTTATCTAATATTAGAGATGACTTTAGACAATAGGCTACTAAATCTTTACTTTTCTGCAACATCAGAGGCCTGATTTGAATAAAATGCTTTTTTCTTTTTTTTTGCAAGAGAATTAGTACAGTAGATTAACACATATCTATGTCTTTATTGTTGTTCAGTTGAGGAAAAATAGCGCAAAATGTTCAGGTGGCTTTGTAAAATGTGTCCTTCCAAATAGTCTGTCACAGAAGTGGATTTGCACCCAGCACCAGACATCCCATGGTCCTCCAGCTGAGCTAGGCCAACGTGAAGCCCTGGAAGCCTAAGGATGCCCCAAGCCAGTCGTGTTTGCCTCCAGCCCTTACAGCCCTTTGGAGACACTGTCTCTGCTGCCTGACCCCAGGCCCCAAGCAATCACTTTCACTTTGCTGGCATAAATACGGTTCCCGGGAAATTACGGTCAAGGCTAGAGAAGTCGTGGAGGGGAGAAGTTAAAAGCCAGTTTTCCCTCCTTTGAAATTTTTATGCGCTGAAATGTGAAATTCACTGTTAGTAAAGTAACACTTTTAGGAGGCCTCCAGCATCAGAACGTCCTAAAAATAGTCCAGGAGCAGGTAAGTGTGAACGCCCTGCCGCCAGACCTCCAGCGCCTCCGCGCAGAAGTCTACACATCTCTTCTCATGTTCACCAACACTCCCCGCCCCTTGGGAAGAGGGCCACGTTGGCTTCTTCCTCATTCAGAGCTGCGGACCAGGTGATCCCAAAGCACACAACACCTTGGCAGAGGACCTGGAAATGGGCTCCAGGAAGCCCGTGTCGGGTTGCCTCCCTGACTGCGTAAAAATAACTCTCTCCCCTGAGCCTCGTATGTAAAGAAAGTAGTTCGAATGATGGATTTTCATGTCGTTTTTCAAATCCAAATGAGAAAAACATCCCCGGTTCAATTGGGGGTGTGTGTGTGTGTGTTTGTGTGTGTGTGTGTGGACAGTGGCAATGAGGCAAATGCAAACTGAGGAGTAGAAATTGATCCAGCAGACATGATCCTCTTGGCTGTGGTGTCCCCATCACTAGGCAATTTAAAAGATGAGGGCTTGCTCCAATCACAAAAGTAGAATATGATAAAATCAGGAATAAAAGTAAATTACAATTTATAAACCCAGTTGTATATGACCCAAAGCTCCGTGCTCTAACCAATGTGCCATTGCTAAGTTCTTTGAATCATAATATTTTAGAGCTATAGGGGGCTTCGGGGGCTTGTCACCAAGGTCATCTGGTCCAACCCTGCAGAAATTCCCTTTTCAGTGTCCCTGTGTCTAAAGTCTGCCTGAGGTCCTCTGACTCCATAGGATAGCTAACTGCTAACCCATCCCTCCTACTCTGCACCCAAACCCATCTCCTTATTCTGCCATCCTGAGTCACACAGTATATATTTCTTAGTCACAAAGACAACAGACATTCAATTCATTCATGCACTGTTTAGTGAGCCCCGATATGTGGCAGACCCTGGGTGTAGCTCTAGAGACTCAGCCATGAACAAAAAATGATGGTCCCCGCCTTCATGGATTTCTATCACTCAGTATTTCCACATAGATCTAGTGACAGAGCATGGACTCAAGCCTGCTGGACAGGACAGGGACTTCTTATCAGAGCCAGGAGGCCTGTAGGGTGAGGACTGGTCAAGAAATTAAGAAAAAAGCTCCAGTGTTGGGACGTTCAGTCAAAGTTTTACACCAGCTGAGCTCCATTTCCTAATATGTCACCAACTTAGATCAGGCTTGACTGCAGCCCTGTGGAGCGATCGGGGCTGAGTGCTCGGGGACATTATGTGAGGCCACTTTAGAGGGGGAGGAGGAAAAACAGAGGCCGGAGCCGGGTCAGCTTTGGCAGCATCCTTCCTATTCACTAGAGTACTCTGTGTTGCCTACATTCCATTCCCTCCAGCACTGGGTCTGGATGTGACGTCCTCTCTTGGAGTGCTATGGGAAGATGGCAGGTAAGTGGCATTGGACCTGGAATCCTAGCTGTTGTCCTAGAGTGCAGGCACTTCATCTTGACCCCACTAGCCTTCCCCCAAGGCCCATACACTAATCTTCTTTTGAAGCCCTACTAATCTGCAGACTCCTAACTCCCTCCAGAGGTTCCACGTAGAAGGGGCCAGAAAACTAAGGCCCCACTTGGATGGTCCTGCAGCAGACCCTCTCTCCAGTGGGTGGAGAACTTGTCCACTGCTGATGCCCCTTGAGAGGGGAAGCGATTAATCCAATTAAACAATTAGTCTTAATTAAACAATGAAGCAATTAAGAGAAGAAGGGAGTCTCTGATGATGAAAGAGGAATCACCTTTCTACTGGTGGAGAGAGATCAAGGAAGGGGAATATTTCCTCTGAGCCTGGAGAAATACAGATTACGATGGACCCTGACCTTCCTTGTGGTGTTGAGTCTCTCTCCAATGTCTCCCAACTGTCGTCTCCTCTGTACCCTACTCCTTTCCACAGGCTCTCACCCTCTCTTCCTGGGCTGTGTGACCTCCCTCTTCCAGGTTCCAAAACACTCACCGGCAATGCTGCCCTCATCATGAGCTGTACACAATCAACCTTCAACGACGCCACCCCCAATCCCAATTCTGATTATGATGTCCTAAGTTAATCACAAATGGAAGTATAACTAGTTTTGACATTTACCCTCACTGTAGTCCATGTGGGGTACAGAGCGAGGTGCTCAACATAAGCATTGGTCTGGGGAACCATGGAGAGCCCTGTCCAACAGGTAAAGCCGTGGTAAGAGCTCTGTGTTGGAAAGAGCTGTGGAGAAGTGTCAGTAGTTATTCAGCCTTCTATTGGTCCAGTCAACAAATACTGCTTAAGCACCTATTATATGACAAGTAATGTGCCAAGCAGTGTCCTTACTCTCTCAGATTTTAAATCCTAGCTGTGCACTAAGCAAAGAGTCACAGAACTGATCAATCGATTGGCTGCAAGTGAGATCAGGATTTTGATGCACAATGAATGGATGCTGTGAGCATGTGGCTATCAATAAGGGCCTCCTGGAGGAAGAAAAGACTGAGTGGATGAACAAGAATTAGCCAGAAAAGAGGGGAACTTGTGGGCAAATCAAAGACTGCATAAGGGTCCAGAGTGAGATTCCAAAAAGTAGACTACATTGGCCTCAGCAGATAAGAACCTCAGCTAGAGAGAGAGAGAGTCCAGGGGCCCCCACCGGGTTAGCTGGAGAAAAGTCCAGGGAAGAGTCATGAAGGGGCGTAGGCCTGGCTTGCCAACTGGAGAGGAGAGGTCAGCCCTCATCCTCCGGGAGCTTGCACCACACAATAGGAAGGACACGGCCTTTCAAGCCAACACACTTGAGTCTGATTCCCAATTTCTCCACCTTTTAGCTGAAATCTCAATTAATTCATGCCGATTGTTCTCATTTTCATTGCCTGTAAGATGACCACAATTTTTTTCTTTCCCAGAAGTTTGCTGAGAGGGTTAGATAAGGCAATATATATAGAAGCTAGCTTTGTATTGTCCACTGAAAAGGCCTAGAAGTAGCCATACCCCAGTGGCAACGAGTACTTCTAGAACCCGGATTTTGGTTTCTAAATATCCTTCTCCAATAAAAGGAATCAGTCTGGAAAAATGGCTGATTCCAGGACTGGTGCAAGGAAAGTACAAGATGAGTCCAGACCATTTTGAGACACCTAAAAATAAGGGTGTGCTCAAGAAGAGCTGAGGGCTTCTTGAGTGGAATAGGAGCTAACTTGAGCTTTGTCCTAATGGCCAAATCTGGGACAATTTAAACCATAAGATACATAGTGATAACGATGGACGCTAACCCATAGGACAAAATCAGAATCCGTTAGTCTATACAGAGATAAATATTCAAATAAATAAATAAATGGAGGGGAAAGGAAAGCTCTTCCTTATAATAGAATACCAATTTACTAATGTGGAGAAAATAATGTAATTTTTTTTTAAAAAATCACCTTTTGGGGGCTGGCCCCGTGGCTGAGTGGTTAAGCTTGCGCGCTCCGCTGCAGGCGGCCCAGTGTTTCGTTGGTTCGAATCCTGGGCGTGGACATGGCACTGCTCATCAAACCACGCTGAGCCAGCGTCCCACATGCCACAACTAGAAGGACCCACAATGAAGAATATACAACTATGTACCGGGGGGCTTGGGAGAAAAAGGAAAAAAATAAAAATAATCTTTAAAAAAAAAAAAATCACCTTTTGGCAAACACCACAGTAAAAATGGTTTCAGTCAGGAAACCTCAACGGATGCTACAATTAGTGAGTGAAAAAATGGTGAGAGACAAGATATTTACCTAGGCTGAAAATTTGGTGCCATAAGGCCCTCACTGATTATGAAGGGTAAAAATAGTAACTTCCCAGTGGAGAAACATAGCAGACACCACTTCAGCCCCCTGATCAAAGTGAACGTCACCAGCAATGAGACGTACAGATCTCAGGAACCCTTTATACTGACATGGACACTAAATCCTTTCTGTGGTATTCCTGCAAAAAAAATGTGTAACTTGAGTTTAATCATGAGGAAACATCAGGCAAACCCAAATTGAGACGAATTCTACAAAATAACTGGCCAGGACTCTCCAAAAGTGTCAATGTCATGAAAAACAGGGAAAGACTCAGGGATGGTTCAAGAATAATGAGGATGAAGGGACTTGGGGACCCATTGCTGCCTGTGATCCTGAATTGGATTCTAGACCAGAGAAAAAGGAAGATGGGCAGGCTTTGAATGAGGCCTGTAGATTCTTAACAGTAGCATGTGACTATCAATGTCTGATCATCGTCCTGTGGACGCTGATATTTGGGGAAGCTGGGGAAAGGTAGATCGGAATTTTGTACTCTTTCTGCAACTCTTTTATAAATTAAAATTCTTTCAAAATAAAGCATTTCGTACTTTTAATTAAAGAGCAAATTCGCTTAGTATTTGGCATATAAAAAGGCGCTCAGCAAATGGCATTTATTATTACTTTTAACAGGAGGAATTGATTGCCTGGGGAATTTTCAACCTATTGTCCCTGAGAACGCAAGCCTTGGCCTCAGAAGGGCACAGCGAGGAAGGAAAGTTGTTTTTGTAATGGCTGCAAACTTCAAGGTTGCTGAGGGACCGTGCGGCGGAGAAAAATGTGCAGGATTCTGGGAAGAATGGTCCCTTTTCTTTTCACTGAAAAGAAAAAGTACACACAACAAAATTCAGAGAGACAATAAGTCTTCAACAGCCTGTTGCTGTCAGCCAAGCCATTGTTAAGGCCTGAGCGCTCAGGGCCACAGCCTGCAAAGAGAGGCAGCTCCCTCACTTCCCGGGCTAGCCGCTTGGAATTGCATTGTCTCTGAGAAAAGAAAAACCTGGAGCTGGGAAGGGCGGAGCTTGGTGCACACCTGCACAGGCGCATTCAGAAGAGGGTACCCCCACCCTGACATTGACATGGGGCCAGCACCAGGGAAGCAGAAGGCACCTCTGGCACCTCCTGTGAGTCCGCGATGCACGAGATGACCTTCCTCTTGTTAAAAACAAAGTGGGCTCCAAGGATGTCATCCCCATGTGATCATATAGTTGATCTTGGGATTCTGTGCCAAAAGGGGTGGTGGATGTGGGAAGGTATATGTTTCAGGGGCCACTTTGAATATTAACTCCTGCCCTGCCACAAACAATTGATTTTTTTTTCCCTGTCCTGCCTCAAACAATTGATTGTCTCCTGGCAGCTCTCAGAAAGCATTCTAAAGCACTTGGAGTGGTTCAGAGGCACTTCTGATCCAGCCTTGCCTCCTCTCTCTCCCTCCTTGAGTGTTATGCTCCAGGAACAAGGAACGACTTACAGTTTTATGAGCACAGCTTAAAATTCCATGCCCTTGTGACATATCAGTTCAAAAACTCTCTCCTCCTAGCGGTCTCTCTCAATACCTCATTCCGACCACTCTGAAGAGCGTAAATCATCTGCTGCCCTGTGATTCTTCCCTCTTCCTATGATGCACCCACCCCAGCACCGCAATTCATCGTTTGCATGTCCGTCTTCACCTCAGACTGGGAGGTCCTTGAAGGCAGGGACCTGGGTGACTTCTGGCCCTGTGTCCCCAGTATCAAGAATAGTCCTGGGGACTATAAATGTTTTCCAATTTGGATTGAGAAATGCTTGACTACTGAATGCATTGGAGTCTAACGAACAGCATTTTTTTGTTTTGGTGCACACATAAGCAGTTAAAATTTATGTATTGATAAACTATAAATTCATCTCTCCCTACTTCTCAACGATGAAGTGCTTGAAAGGAAATGTTTATAAAATTTAATGAAAATACAGCACATTATAAAGAAGTGCCTAATAAGGAGGAAATATTTCATGTTTAAAGATATCATTTATTACTTTTCGTAAACATACATCTGTTCAAATTGATTTCTCACACTCACCGGATAGCTTGCTAGAAGCAACAGATTGCAATTGGATATAATCTTACATCACGGGGTGGGTGGGGGTCCCTTACTGATTTTACAGGCTCTCCTCTAGATAAAGGGAGGTTAAGTGCTAATCAAACGTGGCACAGTGTGTGTGTAAAGGGATAGCTATACTTACATACTTGTTCATTGATTCAAATTATAAATCTTCTAGTTGTACTGTATGTTAATGTGGTTGAGAAAACTTAGACTTCTCTTTGAAACCCTGAATATGAATCTCTGTGAAATTCTAATGTCAAAAAAAATTTTGTCTGGAAGAATTTTATGTGGTCGACTTTATCTTGTTTGTGAAACAAAATAAATATATTGTCAGATATGCATGATATAGAACAAAAATAAACTTCAACTTAATCACAATCAAAAGAACTTAAGAAAATGTTAAATAAAATTAACCAATTACAACAGAAACTCATAGGCAACAGAAACACAGGCAAGTCCTCTGAAAGCGTATAACTCCCATATTCTTTTTTTTTCTTTTTTTGAGGAAGGTTAACCCTGAGCTAACTACTTCCAGTCCTCTTCTTTTTTGCTGGGGAAGCCTGGCCCTGAGCTAACATCCATGTCCATCTTCCTCTACTTTAGATGTAGGACGCTGACCACAGCATGGCTTGACACGCACTCGGTGCTGTGTCTGCACCCGGGATCCCAACCGGCGAACCCCGGGCAGCCGAAAAGCAGAACATGCACACTTAACTGCTGCACCGTTGGGCCAGCCCCTCCCACATTCTTTATTACCAAAAAAAAAAAAAAGAAAAATACTCTATTGTCAACTAATAATATATTAATATGATTATGGAATTTAATGCACACATCAAAAATAATTCTGGAGGGGCCGGCCAGGTGGCGCAGCAGTTAAGTGCACAAGTTCCACTTTGGCAGCCCTGGGTTCACCAGTTCCGATCCCAGGTGCAGACACGGCACCACTTGGCATGCCATGCTGTGGTAGGCATCCCACATATAAAGTAGAGGAAGATGGATAAGGATGTTAGCTCAGGGCCAGTCTTCCTCAGCAAAAAGAAGAGGATTTGTGGCAGATGTTAGCTCAGGGCTAATCTTCCTCAAAAATAATAATAATAATAATAATTCTGGAAAGAGTTGTTATGCAATTTAAAACAATTTCCCATCTCATTAAATGCTTTTCCATCTACTCACTTCTTTGTGTCAGAGATTTGGAGGTCACTCTCACCACTTCTATTCAATTACTCACCAAGTCTTGCTTATCATAGGTGCTAATTATCTTCTTTATCCATTAACTTTTTCCCATCGCCGCTGTCACCTCCCCTGGCCACCATTGTGTCTTTGGTGGACTCCTACGACTTCCTCACAGGTCCCTCTGCATGGAGTCTCTCCAGCCCCTACTTCCTGTGGTCAGACTGATCTTTCCAAAGCAGTTCTCTAGCTCTCTCCTGTAAACCATTCAGTGGCATCAATTCTCCCTTGGAGAAAGGTCCAGATTTGTGCAGGGTCAACCCCTAGGATTCCGGTCCTGCATTCATTCATCCATGCGTTCCTCCGCTCACTCTTTGACGAACTCAACCAATCTGAATGTGGTATCGCCCCTTTGCTAGAAACTATTCCAGACGCTGAGGCTTATATGAGAAAACGCTAAAATAAAGCTCCTGCCCTTGGCAATTATACAGTCTAATGAGGGGCACAGAGCTGCAGGGATGTAAGTGGTTAATAATTTAATAAATGCTATAATGTGTGTTTCTGCATTGGGTCATAGTAGGATGAGGAGAGAGTAGATTGGGAAGTTTTCTCTGCAGAGACGGACAGTGGCAGAGCGTTTGGGAGCAAGGAGCCCTGTGTATTTGGAGAGTAAGGTGATGGAGAGAGGCAGGTTGGCACTAGATTGAGTAAGATGCCAAATATGATGCTAGAAGCTTGGACATTTTCTTGTTGTCAACCGTGATCCGACAGAAGTTTATAATCAGGGGAATGATCATAATCAATTTACTTTTGAGCAACCCGTTATTTCAAGGTCCTTTTTGTCACTCACTTGTTAGAACCTCTTTGGTGAGACTGAGATTTGTCTCTTTTACTAAAATTATTTAGTGTTTAACCCCTGTTGATTTTCAACAGATGTTGAAGTTGCTTGCCACAAAATTAGGAAGGGTTGAAATAGTCCAGGGACAGTTAAAAAAAACTGGAAGAGGAGAGCCCAAAGTCAACTTGCCTTTAGATTGTGTGCAAGGTGATTGGGAGGGTCCAGTAGAAATCCAAGCACTAAATTAGACTTGAAAAGGGATTTCATCACTTGTTTTCCCGGGGACGGTGACTGCATGCCTTGATTGACCTAACATGTCACCGGCTAGCGGCGCTTCCCCGGGTGCAGAGAGGACACTGCCGCGGTGTTTGATAACTGATCTAATAGCGAGTCAGACATCCCTCCGTTGCCCTGGGTTCATTATGCTCTATCACCTTAATAAACGCCCTCGTCCTCTGCTTATTCAGCCGTGGCCCGGTTCTCTGACTTGAATTGTTTGGGACAGCTGGGTCTCTCATGAGTGACTTGTCGAGTTATATTACGGTACCTGACCTACTTTGTACAGGTCTCAGACTGCAGTGAAAGCAGCACAAGCCCCATAAATGTCCTCTGGACCTCTGGCTAGAGACAGTAGAGACTCAGAGTCTCAGAAGGGACCTTCAAGATCAGCTAGCCTAACTCTCTCTCTTTCCCATCCATATGCAGAACCCTCAGCTGCCCTGCTATTGA
Source organism: Equus quagga (assembly GCF_021613505.1). NCBI lineage: Eukaryota > Metazoa > Chordata > Mammalia > Perissodactyla > Equidae > Equus > Equus quagga. The sequence continues at coordinate 39,115,715 of NC_060286.1, forward strand.
AGAGGGGCCAACTGGCCAACACTTGTGCATCCCTGATAATGGGCAACTTCCTGCTGCCCCCATTCCTCCTCTCAACAAATATTTATTAGTCACTGGTTCTGTGCCAAACCTTGCCCTGGGTATTGGTGCTGTAACAGGGCCAGATAGATATAGTCCCTGCCAGTCCAAGCATCGCTTGAGGTAGTTAATCACGTGATTGTGAAATCACAGCTGTAAACAGACAGTATGAGGCATGATGACGGCATGGGCAGAAGGACTAAAGCCCAGCCTGTGGTGTGAAGAGATGCTTTCCTGGGGCAGGGACTCTACAGCTAGAGGTTAAGTTGGACTTAAACAATGGGCTGATGGGGGAGAGATTTGCAGCAGGGGGAATCTAAGGGCAAATTCAGGGTGAGTGAGGAAAACTTGAAGGGTATAAGACTGCCGTGGTTGGATGGGAAAGCAAGAGGGCTGTTGGGTCTGGGTCCTGCAGGATCCTATGGACCATATTAAGAAACTTTGGTCTTGCACTATGAATAATGACAAGTTTTAAGCAAGAGGATAACACAATCAGAATGACCGTTGACAAATATTTTGCCAACCTAAGAGAAAAAGACTCTCCAGATTTAATTGTTAAGATATGGGACTTTTGTTTCTCCTTACATTGCACAGAACACCATGGTGTCTGGGACCAGGAACTGCTATATCTGAATCCTCACTTGGTCTCTTACAAGGTGAATCATCTGAAGCATGCTTCTTATAATTTCAGAGCCACATTTTTCCTACTCATCCATTGATCAATTTACCTTTATCTGCCTGAGCCAGTAATCATTCAGGGCGGTTCAGAGCTTGCACAGCCAGTGTTTTCAAAAACTCCGCCAGGAAACTTCATTTTGACTCAAACACAATTCCTGAACACCTACTCTGCTCCAAGCTCCAGGGATTGGAGAATAAATAGCACATCAGCTCTGCCCGGGGACCTCACAGACAGAGGGCACAAACAGGAGGCAAGTGGGCCTGATCCACCAAGCAGAGGTGTTCTCTTTGGCTGGCTCAGTGTTTCATAAAAGCAAAGCAAGTGAATTTGAACTCCTTTAACAGGGCAAGTGCTGTCTCGATCCTTAAGTGCCCAGCCACTCCCTGTTGTCTTAGCCTTTCCCAGATCTATTACATGGATTTATCACCTTCCTGGCCCAGGGAGGCATTTGAGTCTGTGACCCTGGGTCGGTGAACGTTCATATAGAAGGAAGCACAGCATGCTGTGTGAACAGAAGAGACAGGAAGGAAAATGACGCAGTAAAAAAAAAAAAAAAAAGCTGTAGGAACACACAACAATGTTTGGACCTGTAAATGCACTACTGTCATAAATTCAATAAGAGTGCCAGCAATGAGACCCCCAAGCTTGGCCTGAGTGAGGAAGCAGACACTCATGGTTACTTTACAGTTCAGGCCAGGAGAAAAAAGGTGCAGATGTAAGACAGCTGGAGAGTGAGTCAAGGACAGAGTACGAGCTTGCCCAGGTTCAACATGCACGTGCCTTTCCCCTTGGTGCTCCTCCCGGCCGCCTTTGACTCTGCCTTGCCTGTCTCATCCTTTAGGCTCCAGCTTGGGCATCGCTCCTCCGGGTAGACTTTTTCGACTCCCCAGATGCTTTCTCTGCTCTCCCAGGAGGTCGGTTGGCTTGCGTGTGCATTTCTCACGGCCTGGTTACGCCTCTGTCTTCTTCAGCAGATGTTGATCTTGGAGGACGGCAACAAAGTTGTTTCTGTTGCTATTGTTTCCTTTACCGCTCAGCAAGGTGAGAACCACTATTATGTGTGCATATCAGATGAGTGATCCCACTGAAGGCAGGCATGGACGAATGGTGCAGCCAACGCTCCTTATGCTGTGGTGCTATCACTTTCTAGAATAAAAGCTGAAAATAACTCTACTTTAACAAGATAATCTTTAATGAGCTTAAAATCAGATTAGTTACTTGGCTTATTCAACAAATATTTACTGATCAAGGTTTGCACCTGGGGAATATGCTATGGGAATATAAAAATCAGCCATTGAGGCCAGGCCAGCGGGATGCAGGGGAGGTAGAGAACGCAAGGGAGGGCGTACAATGCAAAGACCCCACCCCCCCCCCCCCCAGAAAGCGAGCATGTTGCTGAGTCTGTTAACACTAACAGAAAGGCTATATTAAATGCTTCTTTTAAAAGAGAAAATTGACAAAACTCATATGACACTGTGAAGCAGTGAACTGGTCACGTTTGTACAAGTAATCCCTTTGCAAGACAAGCACCTTGCAGGGCTGTCATTCTACAATATTTCTGCAAAAGAGAACTTTAGAAAAGTTGGGAGCTTGTCAAAAATGCAGATTCCTGGGTTCCACCCATAGAGCTTCTTATGCAGAAAATCCGAAGCAGGCTCAGGAGCTGCATCCAGGTGGTCATCAGAACACACTTCTGGAAACACAGCTTTGAAGACTGTGAAGTCGAGCTTCTTCATTGCGTGAATGAGGGAACTGAGGCTCAGGTCCTATCTGAGTCCACTCAGGCTGCTGCCACAAAAAGACCATTGACCAGGTGGCTTACAAACAACAGAAATTCATTTCTCACAATTCTGGAGGCTGGAAGTCCAAGATCAGAGTGTCAACATGGTCGGGTTCTGGCGAGAGCCCTCATCCAGGCTGCAGACCACTGACTTCTTGCAACCTCACATGAAGGAGAGCAGAGAGGGGAAGCAAGTTCTCTCATGACTCATAAAGGCTAATCCCATCATGGGGACTCCAGCTTCGTGACCTCATCTAATCCTAGTTAGATGGTCAACATTTTTGCTCATTTTCTCAATTCTTCTTGCTCTAAAGATCCTGGTTAGACACACAGACTTGGTGACTAATTTTGACCTTTTGCACTGGCGAGCCCTTTGAAATCTCTCTCTGGCACGTGAACTTCAGCTTCCTCCTCGGCCCCAGGCCCAGCGGGTTCTCCAGACTTGACATCTCCCGGCTCCAGGTATGAGACCCTCTTTCCTCCAGACCCAGGTCAAATCCTTGCCTCCTGACTGACTGTAGGAATCTGCTAGGGAGAGGCGGCATTTGCACAGGGGTGTCATGAATAAATGAAGAGCTCACATGAATTAATGAGTTTCTGACCAGGGATAAGTCTCAGGCATGTAAACGTTTGCTAGTTAGTTAGAGCTAAAAGAGAAGGATTGGAGTTCATTTACATTTGTTCCCAACTACTGCCAAGATATGGGGCATGAAAGACGCACCAACTATGATCAAGTAATTGCAAATATCAGGGAAGTGACCTTTCTCAAGCATAGGACATGCAGAACTTGGAATCCCACTGATTGGATGGTGGAATATCTGGACCCAATGGTCATAGAAAGCAAGATGACAGAGGATTTTATAGACAGGGAAGAGTGAATGCCACAAAGTAAGATAAATAGGTAGGTAGATGGATAGATAGGTAGACAGATAGATAGATATTGAAATAGAAATTTAAAAAGGAGCTACCACATCTTTTATTTCCTGAATATAGCAGAATCTAGTTAAACAGTACTTCCTGATTACAGTAATAAGACCACCTTAAAATGTGATGTATAAAAAAATCCCAAAACATTTCTTTTCTTGTTGGCAAATAATAATAATAACAACAACAGCAGCAGCAGCAATAATCATAATGAAAGCAGGTACAACAACTTGAGTTCCTACTATGAAGCCGCATCACACTGAAGTCTTTAAACACACGATGTCATTTAATCCCCCTAACTCTGCCAACTAGAGGTTAACCAAACCCCTTTCATTTGTCTCCTGGCCACTTAGCTAAACTACATTTCCCAGATCCCCCAGCAGTTAGGTTGGGCCGTGAGTTTAATTTCTGACCTTTGGACTATGGCTGCAAGTGAATGAACCACTTCCAGACTTGTCTTCTGAAACCAGTGCTGTGACACTCTGTGCTCTCTCACTTTGCACACTGGCTGGCCAGATGGAGAGGATCCAGTGGAGGTCTCTGAGGCCCTACAGCATGGCAAAGCCACCAGAAGGGTGGAGCCCAGGTCACTGAACAGCTCCATGGAGCAGGATGTCCCCAGCCCACTCTCTGCTCTGCTCACCCCCATTGGCCTGTGATATCAGCAGGAAATAAAATTTGTTTTATTATAGTGAGATTTGGTGGTTGTAGTATGCTAGTTGCAGCTAGTATTATTTCCCTGGATAACATGGCATGATTCACCTCATTTTGCCAGTAAGGAAAGCAGTTTGTTCAAGATCTTGCAGCTAGTAATTGTAGAACCCGGGCCAGATAGGCTCCACACAGTGCTCATTCCAGCACATCAAGCTGTACCACCATACGCATGTGCGCCTGCATGTTTCAGATAAAACGGCTGGGTCATGCCATGAAAACAAACTTTGCCATCCCATCTGGGGTTCCTCTTGGGATGCTCAGTGACACAAGGGGAAAGAATTGAGGTAAAGGTTGCTGGATTCCTATTGTTCTGAGCCAGTCCATTACCAGAATCGCCTTTCCCTGACTCCTGGGCCAGGTAGATGGGTGAGTCCCAGCTGGATGCCAGCCGCAAAGCATTCCAGTGGCATTGGACGTGGCTCAGGAAAAGTCGGATGCCTGGAAGGGAGATGTCACTGGGAACCACACAGACCAATTTCTTGGAAGGACATACTGTGTTGTTGTTTTAAGGACAGAAAAAAGTTATTTGTATATGCAACATTGGTGTGTGTGTGCATATATGTGCATATATATGCAAATATTGGTGTGTGTGTGTGTATATATATATACACATGTGCAGGCAAATGAGTGTATACATACACATACACACCCATGCACAACCAGCCTGGTGCATAAGCATCATCATATATTTATATATGAATGCATGTGTGTGCATGTAAATATTATGTCCATGCCAATTTCTACATAAAACACTGCTGTGTGTGTGTACACACACATATATAATATAGCCATGCTGCTGCATATACACATATGCAAATATATAAAATAATATATATCCACGTATCTTTATATATTTAGTGTGTATGTATCTATGAACATCTACATCCAAGTTATGAAAAGCTCCTCCAAGCAAATAGAAACACGTCTTGTTTCTCTCATGGTTTTGAGAACCACCAAAAATCCACATGAAAGTGGAGATTGGGGATTTCAAATAAATAAAAATGTGTTGTTCATGCAGCTGCTGGTGTGAGAATTATTTAAAAACCCAATGACTCAACAGTATCTCCCCTTAATTTGGGAGAGGACGGGGCAGGGGGATTACTGTGGCCACCAGGAATGGCAGCCCGTCCTCGGCCAGCATTCCCCTGACCACCCAAGACTGCTCTCTGTGCAACTGATAGATATGTTTTGACAAGTTCTATTAAGTACAAAGACGGCCACCGGGGCAACATGTGGAGTTGATAGAGTACGAGGCAGAAAGGCAGATCGCAGTGTGAGGCCTGCTGATGTTGACAGAATTTGCCGGAACGAAATGAGTCCGTGCTCCCCATCATCTATTACCAAATTTCAGTAAGGGCTTTGGCACCCACAATGCTTAGGAGGGCAAGCCTCCCCTCGGTTTCCTATTTCTGTCTCCCGATTGCCGGCAAATCAAGGATTTCTCAGAACTCTAATTGGTTGTCTTTATTTACACTGAGTCGCCAGTGATGCCAAGGAGAGAAGGCACGGAGTGGCTGAGGCCATTACCAGCAGTGTGGATTTCAATCCCTTCCCACCTCCTGGAGCCCCTCCCAGTACCTGTTTTTAGAAGCTTCCCGGGGAGCGGAGTTGGCAAGCACACCTGGGCTGATTACCCGCGCCTCTCTCACCATCTTGAGCACATCATCGTCATCCTCCAGAGCCCTCCTAAACAAGGTTTGGCAACGGCAAAAACAAACACTACTTTACAACATCCTTGGATGCACTTCCAAAATGCAAAAGCAATTAATCAGTAGTCTCCCCAAGACTCTGCTCAACCTGGCTGCTGCCTTTGACACAGAGCGTGGCTTTGATGGGAGCCTAGGAAGCGTGTGCAAGAGCCCAAAAAGTGGTAATAGACTTCAATTATTTATTTGTTTAGAAGACTGGGGAGTGAACTTGAGCTGGAAGCACGTAGATAATCCATCTAAGGCCCTCCCAGCAGTGAGGTCTTTTACTCCCTGCCTGAGCATTCTGCTTGGAAAACCATGAGTAGTTTCACCAGGTCTGGCATGGATCCAAAGGTTCCTGTGTGTGTGCCTGTGTGTGTGCATGTGTGTGTGCATATTTTGCAGGCTATATTTAGGGTATCTGAATATCTTTGAGCTTTGTATAAAGACTGCTGTTTTTAATTACTCCACATCCAGGCTGTGCTGCTAGTTTCTACCGGATAGGATTTCTGTGTGCTGGATTTTCCTCACTTTATGGAAAATCAAGATTGTACATTCTCTGAGAGATTCTGTCATTTAGCACTGTAATCTCAAGACACAGTGTAATCATCTTAATACTTGATTCCAGGGGAGGAAGCCGCTTGCAGCCCAAGTTATTCTCAGCCTTGAACTTTGTCCTCTGCAGTCTTTTACACACGTGGAAATATCTTGATGGATCCATTATCCCAGGAAATTTACAACAGCAGACATCCTACCCTTATAATCCACGGACTGACAATGTAAGCAATGGTCAAGTCCAATTGCTCTCCTGAAAATATTGCTGAGTGAAAGGAAATGTAAATGTCCAGTTCCATACAGGATTTCCTTAAGAAATAAACTTTGTTCAGATATAATAGGGAGATATTTTTGACCCAAGTTTGCATAGATCTCTATAACTGCATTCCTATCTTCTAAGCCCTTTTTACGTGCTTTATATCTCAAGATTCTGTTCCAAAGCTGTCTCTTCCACAAAGTCTTATCTAATTTCTCCTGTGAAACGTGATATCCTCGTTCCCAGAACCCCCACCACACCTGATTCGCAGTCATCTTCTCTTGGAGGACTTTTGCTTGTTTTCATTTCTTAGCACTTGTTCAGAACTGTAAGAACTTTGAGAGAAAAGTCCAAGTTTTGCTGATTTTATTGTTACAGCATTGGACGTGGTCCGTAACTGTTGCTTAGCAAATGTTTGTTGGATGCATGGATAAATGGATAACTAACAAACTTTATCTTTTTTCAACCTACATATATACCCAAATCCTAGAATAGTAACCCACTCTGAGATAGATTTTGATATCTGTCTGTTTTGGGTTGAATACACCTCCTCAAACCTCACAACGTGACCTTATTAGGAAATAGGTCTTTGCAGATGTAATTAGTGAAGACGAGGTCATGCTGGATTAGCGTGGGCCCCATGCCTAATATGACTGGTGTCCTTATAAGAAGAGGAGAGGATACACCCAGGAAGAACACCATATGAAAATGGAGGCAGAGATTGGAGCCAAGGAACACCAAGGATCACCAGAAACCACCACCAGAAGCAAAAAAGAGGTAGAGGTCCTGCCTGAGAGTCTTCGTAGGGAGCAGATCCTGCCAGCACCTTGATTTCAGACTTCTGGCCTCCAGAACTGGGAGATAATAAATATCTGATGTTTTAAGCTGCTAAGTTTGTGATGCTTCTTTCCAGCAGTCCTAAGAAAAGCATCCACTCTCCAAGAACCTATCTTGCTGAGAAGGGGCTAACTATGTCCAGCTGGGTTTTAACCAAGGACCCGGAACCAGAGTGGGTTTGCCCTGGCAGCAAAGCCTGTGGCAGTGAAGCCTGAGGAATCATGGAGCTTTGTGGAAACCCTGGACTGCTTATCTCCTGGCAACAAGAAGGAGGGAAAGGCAGGGGAGGATAATACATGTAATACAAAGTGTGGAAGAGACAGGCTTGGGGCCCAAGTTCAGGTCCCAAGTCACAAGATGAGGACCACAGCGATAGGCTGAGGTCATGCTGGCCACATCCCACGGGCAGGGGATGGACAGGAGGAGTTTCATGAGTGCCTTGCACAGCAGCCAGTTTTGACTCTTGTTGTAGTTATTGGCTGAGCATAAGACGTGGGTGGAGTAGCTTGGTTAATGGGCCAAAGATGAAGCAGAGAGAATCCTAAATTGCCTAAAACTCAAATTCCATCTCGGCACTTTCCTTTCTAAGTATTTGGCCATTTCTTGCTTTTTCCCTGTTACACTTACTTTCAAATAAAACCTCAATCAAGGCTACAATTTAAGTCCTTCCAAATAATCCTTAAGTGATGTACAATTTGGGAAAACACCATCATGGGATTCACATTTCTTCGATTTGTAAGTTCTGGGCAACGTGAATAAGACATTAAAGCACAGTGACCACAAAACCTCACTAATTCAGATGAATTATCTGGAGGACCTTCTGACTGAATGATGAGAAATTGGATCTAGAAAACATTTTTAAAGAAATCCCATTTTATTTCCTTCAAGGACCAGCACTAACCAGAAGGAGGCCAGTATACAGCTAAGTAGTGGCCTCAGAGGATGAGGTTTAATGAATAGATAAGAATGGTTTGTAATTAGTCCATCATTTGTTTGTATGGCAAAGGGTGCTTGGAAATGCTTGAGGATGCTTGAAAACAGTGTGTGCTCGTAAGGAGTTGGAATATTTCCCCAGAAATTTGTTTATACAACTAATTTGTTTAGCGCAGCCATTGCTTCAGCCTCCCGTCTACTTATCCCAATTTTCACATAGAGATGGGCACGGTAATGAGGTCTCACTTGGTTTATAAAGCAGCAGGAGAAAACACGGAGGAAGAGCTCTTCCTGGCGAAGGGTTCACCCTCCTTGGTCAGAGAGGCTGAGCAGAGGGGCATTGGCCTTCCACGGATACAGCGCCCCTCAGTGAACTGACCATCAAATGTCCTGTTGACTTATGCCAATCATAGACGAACCTTATTTAAAATTCATGATCCAAAAGTCAACATCCTCTCCAAAGGTGGATGTGCTCTCTGCTTTCTTCCTATGAAAAATAAACGCTGAATTAAGGGTCAGAGTGCTCATTATTGAGGTCTAATCCCACTATGAGCTGTATGTCTCTTGGCATAAGATTTAATCCCTCTCTGTTCTCTTCAAATAAATGGAAATGCTTAATGAGATAATATATACATTCTCTGTAAACTGTAAATCATACACAAATTTAAGAAACCATTATTATCCAATTATTAACAAGCAGATCCACTAGATGGAGAGTTTCAGTGTTTCAAAGTCTAAGAATTGTGTGTAAAGTTCCAAAATTCAAACAGTAATTTTTGTTTTATGGGTCAGACAGACATAGTTTGAGTCTCCGTTTTGTTTCTTGCTAACGGTGTTTTTGCCATGATGTTGAACTTCTCTATCCTTTAATTACGTACACGTAAAGTGGAGATGGAACAGTGTGCAGTGCTTCACACGGTGACTGGCATGTAAGTGCTCAATACATGCTAGTCGACATATGATAGCCCAAAGAAATTCTCGAAGCTCATGAGGAGACAGGCATAAGGGTGTTCACAGCAGCATTATTTGTGGTGGCCAGGAGTCAGAGGCAGCCTGGGGGTCCATCCCCGGTACAATGGACAGTCAAATGGAAGGGTAGACTGTGGAGCACCAAGCAGCACTTAAACTCTATGAGTCAGATGTGCACACGAAAGCACATCTTGAAACACTGGTGAAAAGAATAAAAAATAGAACGTGATTTAAAATGCAACATTTATGTAAATTAAAATACATGCATGGAAAATGATGACATCCATTTTGCAGTAACTTATTGAATTCAACTTGTTCACAGATGGAGAGGGATGAGAATGAAGCATGGGGATGAAACGGAGTGAATGAATGAACGACAAAAGGCACTAATGTGCCACAAACACATTATAGGGAATGATGAACTCAACCTTCCACCCTTGCGGTGCAATTGAAAAATAAAATACAATACGGTAAAGGCATACTATTTCTTGTTATCATAATACCTGGTGAGACCAACTTCCTGAGAATGAAAAAAAAAGTCACTCTTTGTATTAGTTTCCTGAGGCTTCCGTAACAAATTACCACAAGTAGGTTGCGTAAAACAACAGAGATTTACGCTCTCCAAGTTCTGAAGGCCAGAAGTCAGCAATCAGGGGTTGGCAGGTCTGCATTCCCTGTGGAGGAGCTGGAAGTGAACCTCAGTTCTCCCAGCTTCTGGTGACTGCCAGCGTTCCTTGACTTGAGGCCACGTCACTCACATCTCTGCCTCCCTGGTCATATTGCCTCCTCCTCCTCGGTCTCAAATCTCCTTCTGCCTTTCTCTTGTAAGAACACTTGTTGTGATTTAGGGGCCATCTAGACAATCCAGGATAATCTCCTCATCTCAAATTTTTAAATCAATCACCTCTGCAAGGACCCTTTTTCCAAATAAGGTCACAGTCACCGTTCCTAGGAATTAGGATGTGCGCATATTTTGGGGGTGCCACTATTCAGCCCAATATCCCTAATAAGGTCTCAAAAGGTAACAAATCAAACCCACATTGCCTACACTAGAAGGAGATCCAATCTCCACCTGCATTTGGGGCATCCTCTATGGAACACTCAGGAAATCCCCAGAGGTGTCTATGCAGGCCCTCTCCTCATGCTCCTGAAGTGGAACAAGCCTCCCTGTACGCTGCTGGTGTGCCCACAGGACTGTGCCACAAGGAAACCCAGGCCCTCCAAGACTCACAGTGGCTCCAGCTAAGCCCACAGCACGTGGTGTCACCTCTGGCACCTGGATGACCTAAGAAGTCTCTAGAATGCTCTGATTCCCGCTGCTGCTGCCCTAGCGCTACTGCCACTCTCTCACGGAAACCTTCCTTGATGCTCATGTCTGGTCTACCCTCCACTGTACCCGCTCCCAGGTCTTCGAACGTCCCTTCACAGTTCTTAAGCCTGTTTTAAATATATGTATTTAATGTGTGACTATTTGATAGAAACTCCAGGACGACAAAAAGGGAATGTCTGCTTTACTCAAAACTGCCTCAGCAACAGGTAGCACCATGTCCCCCACGTCGCTGGATTCACGGAATTCCTGGAAGGGGTCCGATGCCCCAGCATGGCATGTTCTGCCAGTTCAGCCCCGCCCACAGAGCTGTTTCACCTAAGGCGTGTCCTCCACCCCGGGAGGACCAGGGACTGCACTGCTCACTGCTCCACACACTACCTTCTAGCGAGATACCGTAAATAGGCACAGTGACAAGCTCTAGAGAGGCCTCTGCCTTCAGCTTGTTCGCACTGAGCAAGTTACTTAAATCCTCTCAACAAGTGAGCTTAACCCTGAACCTGTTACATTCTGGAAAAACAGGTAAATAGTAACTACGTTTTAGGGCTTTTGAGAGTTGATTGTGAATAAAGCATTTAGCACCATTAATTAGTATCCACAGTCAACATTAACTCTAATCACTGACTTCATTTATCATCATTTCCATACTGACATTTAAAAATGTATTTTACGAAAAAAAAAGTGGGTACTGATTTTTAACACTAAAGTATTCATTCACTTAAAAATTTAAGTGACCTTGAACAAATCACTTAACCTCTCTGAGTCTCAGTTTTCTAATCTGAAAAATGAGGGAATTTGACTAGATCAGTGGTTGTCAATCACTATGAGAACAAATTGTCCACCCAAAATGCATTGTGTCTCCATTCAAATATATGGATACCTTGTAAGGACCTCATTACGATCCCCTAACGTCTCCTATTAATTTCATTGATCTAACCCTCGAGGAAGATGGATATCCCCAAGCATTAAAGAGGGGCACAGTAAGCAAGTTATTTCCCAAGGGACATCTTCCAAAGGAATGATGCAATGATTCACCTCTTCCATGACTGTAGATCCTTCAGCCAAACTTGGGATCTCAATCAACTGAACAATTTAGTCAGGGCACCGACAAGTACCATATTTTAAGTTGCAAATGCACTTTGTGGAGCCTGGACTAAATGGGAAAATGTAATGTTGAAAATACTTAGTCAGTTAAGGGGCTTCTCAGTTCTGAGTTATGCAACAGTATCTCCATAACATGCCCGACAGAGAAGATCAATATCGTATATTGGTATGTTAATTATTATATTCATGCTGACTCCTGCTGTTAGTCCTGTGGGGTTTTCATATTTGTGTATGATACAGAAATACCCACTTACGTTATCTCTATCCAGTGTGTTCTTAGGGATCTCATAGCTCAAACATAAAGCAATAAATGGATGAATAAATAAATCGTAGCAGTTATTGGTAATACCCACTCACTTGTGGAGTTTAAAAAGAGCTCGCTCCCGCGTTACCTCATGGTGGCTTCCCAATGATAGCGTGGAGTCCGCAAGACACAGGGGAGGGGATCAGAAACCTGCCCAGGGTCAGTGGCTGCCCAGATGATGTCGGGCGCCACTCAGGTGGGAAGCAGAAGACATCAACCATGGCTTCCTGACTTCTAGATCTGTGTTCTTTCTGTTTGTACCTTATAATTTGTGAAGGCAGATTCAATTTATTTTATTTATCCAATGTTTTGATCAAATTTTTACACATGTATACTTTTTAAAGTTAAATTGTGCTTGAAACTTAGTAACAAAAACAAAACAATTCTTTTCACCACATTTTTCCACTCCATAATCAGCTCCCCAGAAGGTCTGCTTTGGACTTTTAATCTACTTTTGCTGGTATTCATGCCTCCATATTTCTAAATAACATGCTTATACTACTGCCGTTTCTCGAAACGCTTTTCAATTTTCTGACATTCTCTCTCTTACGCCATCCTTCCTGCGCACACTTCTGCTCTCCACATTTTCAAAATATTATTATAGCATAATTTGGGGTTAATTCAATATTTGGTGTTCCTGTTATGACTATAAAAATAATGTTCACAGCTGACCCACTTTGAATCTTATGATTATATTTCTTGTAAGCCTCTTGTTGAACATCATAATTGCTTCATATATTTTTTTCTATTTCCTTGTGTTTTTAAGTACCTACCAATAACTCAGCCCCAAACTTTCTGACAGAACTATGAAACTCCTTTTACATGGTCAAATACAAAGGAAATATATCAGTACTATTTATTTTGGAGGCATTCATTCTGGATCTTCCCATCCTCCTCCTCCAAACCGTACTGATTGCTTTTGAAATCTGCTCCACAGCTCTCCACCTGGAACCTTGATCAACATCATTTAAGAAATCCCTTTACCTCTATCCTATGTTGGTCCTCACTTCCTGGATTCAATATATTTACTTTTCATTATTTCCTTGTTTTAATGAAGTAAGTCCTCAAAAAGCTTCCTCTGAAAGATACCTGTATCTATTCTATGTGCATGTATTTGATAGTTTAGCTGGATATGGAATTCCAAGTTAGTAACTGTTTTCTCTCAGAATTTTGAAATTATTTCTTCATTCTCTTTTAGACCAAATACTTTCATTGAGAATACCAATGACATTCTGATTCCCAAACTGTTGTATGTAATCTCACTTTCTCTCATCAGAAGCCCTCCAGAACATTTTTTTTTTTCAGTTTCTGGAGTTTTGAAATTTTATGGCTTGTCTGGTTCCTTTCTCATACATATTATCTGGTGGGGCTTTATATCTTAAAACTCACGTCCTTCCACTCCAGAATATGTTACTATATGATATCCTTGATTATTTTCTTCTCTCCATTACCTTTGTTCTCTTTTTGGGAGATCTTATTATTTGGATGTTTGAATTCCTGGATGGATTCTCTAATTTTCTTATCCTTTCTCTCTGATTATCCATATCTTTGTTTTCCTTTCTGAAGAATTTTTTTTTGTAATAACAGCTTCATTGAGATACAATTCATATACCATACCCTTCACCCTTTTAAAGTGTATGTTCAGTGATTTTTATATTTTATATTTTATTTTTTATATTCAGAGTTGTGCTACCATTACCACCACATTCTAATTTCAGAATATTTCATCACCTTAAAAAATAAATGAATAAAAACATGCGTACCTAATAGCAGCCACTTTTCATTCCCTCTTCCTCCAGCCTTAGGCAATCACTAATCTACTTTCTTTCTCTATAGATTTGCTTATATTGGACATTTCATATCAGTGGATTCATACAGTCTGCGTCCTTTCATGATCTGAGTCTCTCTTAGTGTATGTTTTCAAGGTTCATCTATGTTATATAATGTACCAGTTGTTCTTCTCTTTTTATGGACAAATAATATTCCATCATATCGATATAGCACATTGTGTTCATTCATTTAGCAGTTGGTGGACATGTGAGTTGTTTTTGCTGTTTGGCTCTATGAGTAATGCTTCTATTACCATTCGTGTACAAGTTTTGATGTGGAGATATTTTTATCAATTTTCTTGAGTACACACCTAAGCTTGTAACTCATGAGCCAGGTGGTAACTCTATGTTTAACATTTTAGGGAATTTCCAAACAGTTTTCCAAAGTAGCTGAACCAATTTATAACCCCACCAGCAAAGTGTGAGAGTTCCAACTCTTCCACATTCTCACCAACACTTTTTATTGTTTGTCCTTTCAAAGTTTAGCTATTCAAGAGGCTGAGAAGTGACATCTCATTGTGCCTTTTATTTGCATTTTCTTAAAGACTAATGATGATAAACATATTTTCATGTCCTTATTGGAAATTTGTGTATCTTCTTTGGAGAAATTTCTTCTCAATTCCTTTGCCCATTGTTTAATCGGGTTATTTCTTTTTTGTTATCGTTGTTGTTGAGTTGTAAGTGTTCTTTATCTTTTCTGGACACTAGTGCTTTAACAGATATACGATTTGAAAATATTTTCTCCTATTCTGTGCATTGTTATTTTCACTTTTTTGAGTGTTCTTTGAAGCCACCAGTTTTTATTTTTTATTTCAATGAAGCCCAACTTATGTACTTTTTCTTTTGCTGCTAACGATTTTGGTATCTTATCTAAGAAACCATTACCTAATCCAATGTCACAAAGATTCCTATGCTTTTTTCCCAAAAGTTTTATCACTTTAGTCCTTACGTTTAGGTCTATGATCTGTTTTGAGTAAGTTTTTGCACATGGTGTGTGGCAGTAATCCGTCTTCATTCTTTTGCCTGTGGATATCCAATCACCTTAGTCTCCTTTGTTGAAAAGGCTATTCTTTCGCCCACTGAATTTCTTGTCACTCCTGTCGGAAATCTAATACCCATAAGTATTGGGGTCTATTTTTGGACTATGAATTTTATTTCATTGATCTATATGTTTATTCTCATACCAATACCACACTGCCTTGATTACTAGAGATTTTTAGTAAGTTTTGAAAATTGGGAAAGCTGCGTCTTCTAGCTTGTTCTCTTTTAAAAGACTGCTTTGGATATTTTGGGTCCCTTGTGACCAAAATATTTCCACGTGACTTTTCCATGTAAATTTTAGGATCAGTTCGTCAATTTATGCAAAAAAGATCCAGCTGAGATTTTGAAAGGGGCTGCACTGAATCTGCAGATCAGTTTGGGGAATATTGCCATCTTAGCAATGTTAAGATTTCTGGTCCATGAACACAAATGTCTTTCTCTATGTAAGTCTTCCTTATTTTAATAG
Organism: Equus quagga; assembly: GCF_021613505.1. NCBI lineage: Eukaryota > Metazoa > Chordata > Mammalia > Perissodactyla > Equidae > Equus > Equus quagga. Next base: position 39,131,178 of record NC_060286.1, read on the forward strand.
ATTTCATTGTACACGTTTTGCTCTACTTTGGTTGAATTATTTCTAAGGGATTTTATATGCTATTATAAATGGAGTTGTTTTCTTAATTTCATTTTTAGATTGTTTGTTGCTGTTGCATGCAGATACAATCAGTTTTTGTATATTGCTCTTGTATCCTGCGACCTTCCTAATTCATTTATTAGCTCTAATAGTGTGTGTGAGACTTCCTTAGGAATTTTCTATATATGAGATTATACCATCTCTGAAGACAGATAGTTTTATTTCTTCTTTTCCAATCTGGAAGCCTTTTATTTCTTTTTCTTTCCTAGTTTACCTGGCTAGGACCTCCAGCATAATGTCGAATAGAAGTGGTGAAAATGAAAATCCTTTGCTTGTTCCTGATAATAAAGGAAAAGCTGTCAGTCTTTTGCCATTAAGTATTTATTATGTTAGCTGTGAGTTTTTCATAGATACCATTTTCAAGTTGAAAAAGTTTCCTTCTATTATTAGTTTGTCTGATTTATTATTATTATTATTATTATTATGAAAGGGTGTCAACTTTATCAAATGCTTTATTTGCATCTGTTGAGAGGACATGTGATCTGGGTCTTCTATTCTGTTAACATGGTGTATTATGCTAATTTTCATATGTTGAGCCAACCTTGCATTCCTGGAATAAATCTCACTTAGTCATGGTGTATGATTCTTTTACGATATTGCTCTATTGGGTTTACTAATATCTTATTGAAGATTTTTTAGTATTTTCTAGTATTTTCTGTGTCTATATTCCTAAGATGTATTAGTCTATAGGGTTTTTTTTCATGCAATGTCTTTGTCCAGTTTTGATGTCAGGATAATACTGGCCTTATAGAATGAATTAGGAAGTCATTTCTTCTCTTCTATTTTTGAAAGTGCTTGTGAAGGATTAGATTTTTTTTTTTCTTTAAAAGTTTGGTAGGATTCACCATGAATCCATTTAGTCTGTGGCATTTTTTTTCTAGGAAGTTTATTGATTAACAGATTTGACCTGTTTACTTTTTCTAGGTCTATTCAGATTTCCTATATCTTTTTGACAAATTTTTGTGGTTTATGACTCTCTAGGAATTTATTTCAGGTAGGTTATCTAATTTATTGACATGCAATTATTCACTGTATTTCACTATGATTCTTTTTGTAAAGTTTGTAGTAATGTCCCCATTTTCATTCCTAATTTTAGTAAGTTGAGTCTTCTCTCTTTTTTTTCTTGGTCAGTCTAGTTAAATTTCTGTCAATCTCATTGACCTTTTCAGAGACTATATGTATAATTTTTCTATATTCTATTTCATTTATTTCTGCTCTAATCTTTGTTTTCCTTCTTTCACCTTATTTTGCATGTAGTTTGCTCTTTTTTTTAAGTTTCCTAAGGCAGAAGTTTGGTTATTGATACAATATCTTTTTTTGAAATATAGCTGTTTATCTCTATAAATTTTCCTCTAACTACTACCATAGTTGCATCCCATATGTTTTTGTATGCTATGTTTTCATATTTAATTATCCCAAAGTATCTGCTAATTTGCCTTGTGATTTCTCCTTTGACCAATTCAGAGTTTAGTTTCCATGTATTTATGAGTTTGCCAAATTCCTTTCTGTTAATGAGTTCTAATTTTATTCCCTTTTAGTCACAGAACATACATTGTATTATTTCAGTACATATAAATTTGTTGGGGCTTGTTTTATGCCTAAGATAAGGTTTATCTTGGAGAACGTTCTATGTACACCTGAGACGAATATGTACTCTGCTGTAGAGGGTGGAATGTTCTATAGATACATGTTAATCTAGTCAGTTTATAGAGTTTTGCAAATCTTTTACTTTCTTGTTGATCTGTCTAGTTTGATCCATCACTAAAACTGAGGTATTAAAGTACCCAAACAACTATCAAATCATCTATTTCTTCCTTCAAATTTTGTCAGTTTTGCTTCATGGATCTCAAATTTCTGCTAAGTATATATGTTTTAAAATTGTTATTTATTTCAATGATTTGATCCTTTTATCATTATAGAGTGTCCTCATTTGGCTCTACTAACAATTTGTGTCTTAAAGTCAATTTTGTCTGATATTCATATAGTTGCTAGAACTGTTTTGGTTACTGTTCATATTGCTTATCTTTTCAATCTCTCTGTGTCTTTGAATCAAAAGTGTATCTCTTGTAGATTTTCTGGAAGAATCTTGAACTTTGTCTTCCAACTCTTTTACTGAATTATCGATTTTTTGTTTTATGTTTTTAATTTTTAAAGAGTCTCAATTTCTGGATATTTTTATAGACAATAGTTTCTCTTGGGAAGTTAATTATAATTTTATTTATAACAATTTAGTTAGGTTTTCTTCTCATCATTGCATTTGCTCTGTTGCTTCTATGTCCCTTTTCCTTTAAGTTTTTTTCTTTGCTTTTGACATTAGAGAATTTTTTTAAGTGTTTGCAGAGCCTTGATTATTTTCATTTATATTTAAGAATGATGCACTGAAAAGTCTACTGAGACTTCATATGTGCATTAACAGGGCTTAGCAACTCTGAGCCTTCACTGTGTGGCAATTGGGGAATCTTCAAGTGTCATTAACTTCAGCTCTGTTATTTTGATCTATTCAGTTTTCCAAAGATTAATCTTCAAATTTCCTATCTAGTATATAGGAGCTAGGTTGTCAGTGGTCCAGGAGCTGAAAGGAAACATATTATCTCGGGTGTCATAGTTCTGTTGGCAGTGTTTCACTTTTTTCCTTTCTCCCCTTATTTTCAGCATGGCTCCTGATCCCTGTGTCTGGAATTCCAAAATCAGAGGACCCTCTGCTTCCATTTTTCTAAAGAATAAACTTGTCTTCTTGAATGTGAGTGAGAGAGAATGGTCTGGTTATGTAGAGTAGAAAATGTGATCCAGGCACCTACTACTATTTACTCAGTTATACCCTCATTCCAATTTTCAGACCACTCCACACTCTGATATTCAGAGAAAACTAATCCCTCACATTTATTTACAATTCTTCCAATTCTTTTTTCTTTCAGCAAGAATGTGCCTGCTTCTTATTGTCATCTCCTTACAGAAAATAAGACTCTACCCAACTCTGCTTTCTTACAATGGTGGTTACTTTTTCATTTTCCTGTCGTCTTCCATGTTTTAACACATCTCGTTTTCTGTGATTGACTTTCTAATTCTTTTTACGCTTTGACTTTAAACTTTTAATTTTACTTTTTCTCTTTATTTTTATTTTCATAAAGGATACAGAGAAGAAATGTATGTTTCCAATCCAACATGTTTAAACAGAATTCAGTAATAAAATCTCTACACTCATCAGCTCCAATCCTTTGATCATGGATGGAATGAAGAAACAGAAATATTGCAATAAGAGTCCCAAAAAATAAATTGCATAGTAGATCACAAAGAGCTTTACTGTTTTTTAAAACAGTGATCATTACATATTTTTCATTATATAAAACCAAGGACACATGCTTCTTACTCTAGAATGTGTTCTTTATTCACAATACCCAACGTATAGAAACAACCTAAATGTCCATTGATAGGTAAATGGGTAAAGAAAATATGGTATATGTATATAATAGAATATTATTCAGTCTTAAAAGAGAAGGAAATTCTGCCATTTTCAATATTATGGATGGACGTGGATGACATTATGCTAAGTGAAACAAGCCAGACACAGAGGGACAAATACTGCCTGATCCCACTTTTATGAAGCATCTAAAATAGTCAAACTTATAGAGTGAAAGAGCAGAAGAGTGTTTACCAGGAGCTGAGGGGAGGCAGAAATGGGGAGATGTCATCGAAAGGGACAAAGTTACACTTACGCAAGATAAACATGTTCCAGAGATCTAACGTACAGCATAGCGCTTACAGTTAATAATAGCGTATTGTATACTTAAATATTTTCTAAGAGGGTAGAACTTACGTTAAGTGCTCTTACCACAAAATAAAATAATAATATTAAGAAAAAAATTAATTTAAAAAAAGAAGGGAATGGGAGGAAACTTTTGGAGACGATGGATAAGCTTATTGCCTTGATTATGATGATCTTTCATGGGTGTATATTTATCTCCAGACTCATCTATTTGTATACACTAAATATGTACAGCTTCCTGTGTGTCAATCATATATCAGTAAAGTTGTGGAAAAAAAGAATAGGTGTTTTGTGTGATAACTTAAAAAATGCATCTTTTCTCTCACATTATCTTGGATAATTTTAGTTTGTTCCCATGAGTCATCTCAGTTCACCATGTAGCGATGGCTACCAAAAAGTGGTAAATATATATGTGTATCTATCTATCTATGTATCTATCTCCATCCATCCATCCATCTGTGTTGTGTGTGTTTATACAGATATGTACATATGTGTGTATATATATGCATATAAGTATATGTATGTGTACATAAACGTATTTATGTTTATTTTTGTATTTATAAATTTTTTCTGCTTCATCTTGGAAAGGATATGCCAAGAACAAACAATTTTAAGAACCTCCTGAATAAACTCTGCTTCCCTAATATTAGTCCTAAGGGGACAGAAAATTTATAGCAAAATGAAGGTACTGAGTTAATGTCTGGATCTCCACCTTAGATGTGCTAAGGCCCCACACCTCACCACTCGTATTCAACATCTTTGGCAAATGTGACCACTGGTTTCTGAGCAAGTTAACAGGCCCTCTTTTATTGACACTTAATTGAGTATCTGGAGTCTTTGACAGCAGTTTAGCCCTTGGCCACTAAAGACACATAATGACAGGGTCCATTTCCAAGGGGTAACAGTGGAGCTAACTTCTTAGCATCTTTCTTCTGCCACGGCCTCTTTTTCTTCCTTTGGGACTCACACAGCACGTGAGTTCTCAAGTTAGTTTCAAGTAGATGTTTCAATTCTTTTTAGTGAACTTCTTGTCAATTTTCCCATCTTATTAATTCATCCTTTCATGGCAACCTATAGAAGCCCTGCTTACTTAAGCCATTTTTCTGATGGGAAACAAATATTGTTTTTTTAAGAAGTGGTCAGTTCAAAACTTAACTTGATCAGAAATGAAGCAACAGCATCCCAAACACCTAATTTTGTCATTCTGATCATTTTTTAGCCACGTAATCTTGTTAATTTTTCTACCCTTTGAGCAAGATGTTCTTTCTCTCTCTTACACACACACACACATATAATGCAAAATTTAAGTAGACAGGTACAGATTTAGAGATAAAATGAAAAGTAGAGAGAAAGATAGAATAAAAATTTTAAATGCATTCAAAATGAGAAATCTCTCTTTTCATTCTTTACTGGGGAAAAATCTAACTCAACTAATTTCAACACTTGATTCTCTTTTTGTATATTAGAGATCTAAAGGTGCACTGATTTCATTAGAAAATGGTGTTTCCATGATCCTTTAATAAAAAGATTTGGCCTAGCATAATAAGTACCCAGCATTTTATTTCAGTTGCTGGATATGGCATTTCCCAGTGTGAACAGCAATAATGATCAAGTGTCCCTAGGAGGAAATTCATTTTGACAACTCTTGCTAGCTGACAGGTATGTAGTACACTTGCCTTCCAGCTTTGGGACCAGTTGCAAATACATCCCTGCTAAAGTGAAGGAAATCCTCATGCCTGCATCAAGTGACAAGTAGCAGGGACTGAGTCAGACTGGGGATGTGTATTGCTGATATGGAAACAGAGCTGGAAGACGCCTGTTGGTGGGAGTTGCTGACTGTGTCTTGCTTCTGACCCATCTCTTCTCTCTAATAATTCTCTCTTGTACCCATTGCATGACCCAGTGGCCAACCTACTAGGCAGTGGGAAGGACAAATCTGGTCTCTGCACACAACGTAATGACCTTTTACCTTCAGAAGATGGTGGAAAACTCATCTCTTTCCCCTTTGCTCTTGAAGACAGTTACCAGGGCTCTTCCTACTGGGAGTTTTATCAAAGGGGTATCTACATATACAAAATGAATTCATTGAGACTTTAAAAAACATAAACACTGTGGGCTTGTGTTCTGTAATTTGAAATAAGGTGATCGTATAAATATTTGTTGGAAGACTTTGGTTAAATAAATGGTGATGTATCTATTCAGTAGACTAATAGCCATCGTTGAGAGGGCAGATATATCTACATTGATGTTGAAGATTTCAATGACTCATTTTTGAAGATTAAAGAAAGTCATAAAATGGCATTGAAAAATATAATATGATTTCATTGATATAAAAATAGACACCAAAAAATATGTACCTGAAAATATATTCACAGTGTTAAAGAGAGACCTTTGGCTTGTGGGATGTCGGGTGAATTTATTTTCTATTTTTCTATATATTTGGTTTTTGACATAAATAGATATTCACTTTATAATCCGAAAACAACAAAAGAAAAAATAAAAGGTATATATTTGGATGGACATATAAAAGATAGCATTAATTTGAATGACTACTAGCATCATTCAGGTATGAGAGTTGATAATTTTATCAGCAAAGTTCCCAAATGGAAGTCCCCCTTCCAAGAACCTCCATTTTGCTCAACTGCAAAGTGGTACAACAGTAATGCCTTTCCCCCAGAGCAGGCATACAGTGAGATAGCATTTGTGAAAATACAACGTGCAAAATAATGAAGCAGTGAGAAGTGCAGGGTCTAGAGCCGGACTTCCTTCCGGAAAATGAATCCCAGTGCAATTGCTTCCTGGTTACGTGACCTTAGGCAAATTACTTAACTTCTCTGAGCCTCAAGCTCCTAATCTACAAATGAGATAAGCAAATGCTCCCACCTCATGGCTATGTTAGGGAGACGGATTCAGCTAACGTTTGTGAAGCATTTACAACAGTACCAGCTACATAATAAGTACTATTCGCATGTTTGATAAATAAGTAAAATGCTCTGTGGTTCACTCAGCTGTAGAATTTAGGTCTCTAACTTCCCAGGCAAAATCTTCTTTAAAGTACATCATGCTGGAGTTACGTACTTTACGCAGTCCTTTTTGTTCTGTTTTGTATACATGCATGAGCCATACAGCAAAGGTACCAGTGAGGCCAAGGATGTATCATGGAAAAACTGTGAATGCAAAATAATAATGGGAGACAATTGCTTTGTTCTTCTTCTTTTTCAGACTATATTAAGTAGGTCTGCTCAAATCAATACTATAGTTTGAATACTTTTTCTGAACAAGGACAGATTTAGACGTGAAAGTATCTGGCATGTTAATTGAAAGGTCTTTATTACCAGTTGTCCCTTCCTGTTAGGAGCCATCTTTTTAATCAAGATGGCTGCCACTTAAATCAAGAATCAATTAAAAACATTAATAAAACAAACCTGTCAACTCCCATTAGACCCAGGCTAGACCTTTTTCTTCTCTATTAAGCAAGCAATCGCTAATCACTATTTTTATCAATATCTCAGAAACATGATCTGCAATTTACCTCCAGGAAATGAATAATACCAATTTGTTACTGACTGTAAGTTGAAAGGACACTCCCGGGGGAGAAAGGAAGTCCATATTCTGTCACTTCCTCTTTGCAAAGGGGAAAAAGCATTGGCGTTTTGGAAGAAAACAAACATTGTTTTCCAAAGGATAGAAGATGCAGGCTAGGATATGCTCTAAGAAGTGAAAGAGAAAATGATGAGAGAGATTTAAGAGGAATATTTGGTAAATAAACAAAAGAATGTGAAAAAGAGGCAGAATTAGTTTGCACATTGTCAGCTCGGTCAAGAAGTTCAGTTGAGTTGAACAAGCACTTACTTAGAGAGGTCATCCTCAGTGTGGAGTGCTAGAGAATCAAGATGCATAAGAGGAGGCCCCTGCAATCTGGGATCTCACCATCTAGTGTGAGAGACTGATGTTTAAAGAGATCATTATGTAAAGTATGGTCAGGTGCTTTAACAGAAGACATGCCAGCAGAGGTTGGAGCGTATGAGGAGAGTAAGCATCCCGTTTAATCTGGGGAGAATTAACAGGACAAGGATGCATTCCTCCATTCTTCTTTGTTTCAGGTTGAGGAGAGGAGCTTGGATGGGCAGAAACTTTGGCCTTAACGTAATAAGTTAGAGTTAGAAATGGTGTGTCAGATTATTTGGTCCAACTTTCTACTCTGCGTGAATCTCTTCTTAACCGCAATTCTCCTGGCTTCTGACGAAAATCCCCCAGAGGCACAAAGCACCCCACTTATAGAAATAGTCCATGCCTGCTTAGGCAGTTCTGATTCTTGCAAGATCCTCCTCTCTGTTGATCCAGAAAATGTCTCTCTTGCGAGTTTCTGTGGTTCTGATGTCAACCTCATGGGTGAGGTTAGTTTGCTAATGGAGGGCGGTGGAAACGAGTTTGGAGCAGGAACACCAGGGTATGAGTCTTATTTTCACCAGGTATAAATGCTATGACCCTTGACGTTTTACTTTCCTCAGTGGGAAAATTCTCATCAGCAAAGTAGTAACTGTATTTTTCATTGCCTATAAGGAAGTTATAGTAGTCGTATTATAAAGAGATAAGATATGTCAAAATAACTTTTAAATTGGCAAGATTATTGTTATTGTCACTTTCTTTTCAATACAGCAGTTCTTGAAATTCTTGAAGGACCCCCTTGTGTTTTACCTGGTTCTTCTCATTTCCATTCTCAAGATCTCTATTTCTCTCTGCATGGTGATAAAATGCCTCAACTGGAGTTGAGAGTTTCGCCTGTATTCTTTTGTCTTAAGTGAACAGACCCAAAAAAAGTCTGGTTATGTAACTGTGACTTGGATTCTCTACCAGTTTCATGTAGGAAGCACCATGAAGAAAATGCTTCCAATGGTCCACTGCCAGAAACTGTGGCCCCCGAGACCCCAAACCAGGTTTCTGTATTAAAAAAAATTAAACTCTGAAAGTCATGTCTCTGAGGAGGGGGCAGAATGGTGTGGTAGAAAGAAGTCGGTCATAGAAACTAGCGTGATAAATTAATTCTGAAAATTAGAGCTAGAGGGAGCCTTAGGGTCCCAACTTACGAAAGGGGAGATACACTGCAAGTTGCTTAAGAACGCTAACTTTGTGATAGTGGATACCCGACTATCCTTCACTGAGTATATTTACTTGACAAAAATAAAATGCTAATTAAAAACTTTTTTTCTATGGAACAGTTAGTTCTGCTGCTTTGCTTGGAGGTATCATGTCTGTTTCTTCTATGGAATCAGATAATTTACATTTTCTCTCTCTTCCGGATTAAGTTTTAGTGAATTATATTTTCCTAAGAAGTTATCTATATCATCCAGGATTTCAAGTATATTTAACTGGATTCATATAATTCTTGCTTTACGAAAGTTGCTACCATGTCATTTTTGCATTTTTTGCAGAGATAGTGAGAATAATCATTTTTATTATTAATGGCCATTTTTAGCATTATAAAATGCAAGAAAAAGAATCTTCTAAGTATTCTGGTATCTGTAACTGTGTGACAAACCACCCCAAACTTTAAAATTGTAAAACCATAATCGTTTACTGTTATTCTCTCTCAAGGGTCTGGATTTGGCTGGACTCAGCTGGATGGTTCTTGTTCAGGGTCTCTCATGCAAGTGAAGCTTCAGGGTGGTTGGGACGAGAGTCATTGCAAAGCTTTCTCTCTCATCCTGACACTTGATGGTAACTGTTGGCTAGACCTCCCCTGGAGGGCTTGGTAAGAACGACCACATGTGGCTTGGGATTCCTCAGTATATGGTGGCTGGGTTCGAAGATTAAGTGTTCCGAGAGAAAGCTGGGTAGAAGCTGTATTTCCTTTCATGACTTAGCTTCGGCAGTCACTCAGAAACCCTTCAGCCTAATGTCTTTTGTAGGAAGCAGGTTACTAAGAGTAGCCTGTGTTCAAGGGGTAGGCTATTTGATTTCTTGTATTAATAGAACAGGTGTCAAATAATTTATAGACATACTCTAAATCCATCACCACAAAACCTGTTTTGTTTTAATTTACATTATTCTGGTATACCTTTGCCCAAGCTTTCCTGTTTAACCTTTCTAAATCATATTGTTTCAGTGATATATAACAAAAAATATGTGATGGGACGTAGCATAGAGGAAATGATGGTGTCTGGAAGGATACCACACTAGTCTGGGGCTTAGGGGAGAGAGAACTTTCCAGGAAAGTGATATTAAGCTGAAATTTTGGAGGTGAATAGGAGGTGACAGATGAAGGAGAGTGTAGGCAAAGGGGATGGGGCACTCTAAGCAAAGGGCACAGCAGGTGTGAATCTCTGGAGGCCCATCAGAATAACTGAAGAACGTTTAATCTTCCTGGACAAAGTGTGTAGGAGATCGGGGCGCACTAGAGGAGGCGGCAGGACCAGATCCCATGGTGCCTTATAAGCCACAATAAAGTGTTTGAATTTTACCCTGGGAGCAGGAAGGAGCTATAGTAGGATTTGAAGAGAGAAGAAATATGATTCCAAATGCCAGGCAATTGGACATATGGTTACATATGGCATTTCCTCCTGGTCACAGGAATTAAACCCATATTAAATGAACAGAATATGGAGCCCAGAAATAGACCCACAGAAATATAGTCAACGGATCTTTGACATAGGAGCAAAGACAATATAATAGAGCAAAGATAGTCTTTTCAACAAATGGTGCTGGAACAACTGAACATCCACATGTACAAAAACGAATCTAGACACAGACCTTATATCCCTCACAAATATTAACTCAAAATGGAACACAGACCTAAGTGTAAAACACAAAATTATAAAACTCCTAGAAGATAACATAGGAGAAAACCTAGATGACCTTGGGTATGGCAATGACTTTTAGATACAAAACCAAAGGCACAATCCATGAAAGAAATAATTGATAAGCTGGATTTTATTAAAATGTAAAACTTGTGCTCTACAAAAGACAATGTCAAGAGAATAAAAAGACTAGCTACGGACTGGAAGAATATATTTGCAAAAGGCACATCTGATAAAAGACTGTTAGTTAAAATTCAATGATAAGAAAACAAATAACCCAATTTAAAAATGAGCTCAAGACCTTAACAGACGTTTCACCAAAGAAGATATAGAGATGGTAAATAAATATATGAAAAGATGCTCCGCATCATATGTCATCAGGGAAGTTCAAATTATAGCAATAAGATACCACTACACACTTATTAGAATGGTCAAAATCCAGAACACTGAAAACAATTGCTGGTGAGAATGTGGAACAACAAGAACTCTCATTAGTGGTGTAAATACAAAATGGTACAGCTACTTTGGAAGACAGCGTGGCACTTTCTTTCAAAACTAGACATACTTTTCCCATACAATCCAGCAGCCACACTCTTTGGTATTTACCCAAAGGAGTTGAAGACTTATGCCCCCACAAAAAGCTGCACACAGATGTTTATATCAGCTTAGTCATAACTGCCAAAACTTGGAAACAACCAAGATGCCCTTCAGTAGATGAATGGGCAAATTAACTGTGGTACATGCAGACAATGGAATATTATTTAGTGCTAAAAAGAAATGAGCTATCAAAACTTGAATATACATGGAGGAAACTTAAATGCATATTACTAAGTGAGAAAAGTCAATCTGAAAAGGCTACTTACTGTATGATTCCAAATATATGACATCCCGGAAAAAGACAAAACTATGGAGATAGTAAAAAGATCAATGGTTGCCAGGGGTTAGGAGTGGGGAGGGAGAGATGAATAGGCAGCTCACAGAGGAGTTTTAGCACTGTGAAACTACTCTGTATGATACCATATTGATGGATACACATCATTATATCTTTTTCCAAACCCATAGAATTTACAACATCAATAGTGAACCCTAGCGTAAATTATGCACCTTGAGTGGTTATGATGTGTTGATGTAAGTTCATCATTTGCAATAAATGCACCCCTCTGGTGGGGGATGTTAATAATGGGGGAAGCTATGCATGTGTGGAGGCAGAGTATATATGGGAAATCTCTATACTTTCCCCTCAATTTTGCTGTGAACCTAAAACTGCTCTAAAATAATAAATTCTTAATAAAAATTTTATATTCATATATTCAACCTTACTCAGTAAGGATTTATTGAGTAACTACCTACACATGGCAAGGGACTATGATAAATAAGATATGGTCCACTGCAGTTACAGATGGTAACTCAAATGAGAGGGGGAGAATCATCCATCGCTTCCCAATTGGTCCAATTATGAATTTTTCCTGTCTCTAATTACCATTGCAGTTGACAAGAGAACTAGACTGTTTTGCTGGGTGAGTGACAACACTGGTCTTTCAAGCCCTTGGATCATTCCATCTGCTACAATGAGACTGGGATGGTAGGTGAAGGTGGCAGCATGAAAATTAACCATACCAATTGAATGCTTACTATTTGCTGGTCAATGTGCCTCAGCATTAACATTGATTAACACACTTAATCTTCATAATTACCTGATAAGGAGGGAACTCTTATTATTCTCCCATTTTATACATAGGGAAACTGAGGCTCAGAACAAGTAAGGTTGTTAAGAATTGCGAAGCCTCTGAGATTTTATGTTACCTACAACCTAACGAGTTAGCTTGTCACAGATTCATGGATGCTGGTAGAAGACATGAGATTCCTGGGACAGAGATAAGGGACAGTTTTTAAATCACAATTAGTAGTAGAGTACCAGCACTTCTTGCACCTGCTCTCTGAGTCTCAGTTTTCACAGGGTGACACAAAGAGGGCCAAGTGACACCTGAACATGTAGTAAATTGTGTTACAAAAGAGGACCACTTAGCTTAGGGAACCTGAACCTCTTATAATGGGCAGTAAGCCTGCCAGCCCTCTCCTCTCGAGAGAGACACTATGTCTATCTTCCAAGGCTGTTTGCTAGTCCAGAACAAAGTGCAGTCAATGCCCCAATCATAAGATGTACAGAAACACAAGAAACTCATGGGGAATCGTCTCCCAACACAAGGCACTCACCCCAGGTCATGAGTGACAAGGCTTGGATTCAAACTTGGGAACTCCAGAGACCCCATGCTTAACCAGTGACCTCTACTTCCTCCCTAGGCCATCAGAGCATCAGAAAGATGTGGGTGATTGAGTGGGCAGTGGAAGCACTTTGAGGGTCCACGGGACTAATCTAAAGCAGGAGAGTTCTCTCAGGCTGTGGGTGTCTTGGGCCATGTGTCTAACCTGGAGCTCATTACCTGTGAGGGAATAAGCAGGGGTAGGGATTCAGCAGGCCAGAGAGAGGAGTCTGGAAGTGAGCCGGACTATGAAGAAATAGAAAGTGAGACCCAGAAAGATGAATGCAAGGCATTGTGACAGCGGAGGAGAGAGCAGGAGTGAGGGTGGAGCTGGGCAAATGCTACAGGTGCAGTCCCTGCCCCCATGGCTCACCCTGACCTACATGACTTGTGAGACAGATGTTGCATTTCAAGGGTCAGTTCTGGCATGGCCACTGTGAAATACAGGGCTGTTTAAAGGTGAGAAAGTTTTATGCAGAATGCCTCATAGTAGAAGATGAGCAGGCTTGGGAATCGAGGGCACAGCGAGCCCCTGGCTGACGGTTCCCACCCTCAGTGAAACAGCGACTGCGGTGACACTGGGTGGGGGGACAACTCAGGAGACAGTTTCAATGGCAGGGGCTCCGTGTTTGACAAAGTTCTAATCTAGGTTAGGGCTCAATGCCGAGGGCTCTTTGGAGTAAAATCATCTCTTTATTAATGAGATCCAGCCCCATCTCTCTGATAGAAATGATGGGAAAAGGTGTCCCTTTGGTGCTATTCAAATGAACGGGAGAGAACAGTGGGTGTTTTTAAAACTCTCTCCCTATCATAGGAGGATGGAGCTCATTAGTGAGGGAAACGATTTTGCTGGGGAAAGGCTGTTACAATAAGAAAACATAACCTACTCAAGATGAACCAGATCCAAGTCAATTAGGCTGGGAAAAAAAAAAGGGGGAGAGAGAGAGCAAGCGAGCTTCAAAAATACCACCTCTTTCCTTCCATTCATTTGAATAACAGCAAGGGGACATTTTAGGTTTTTAATCATTTTTTTTTTTACTTGAATCAGTCTGGATCTCATTAATATAGGAATGATCTCACTTAAAAGACGTAGTGTTAAACTCCTGTTCAACTGAGATTAACCAAATCAAACATGATTTGACCAAAAAAGAAAAGTCTAAAGTATTATATCTATTCCTAATACTTTGCAATCCGCCTTTAAAAATAAAAAAGGATACACATGATATTTCTTATTCAGCATCTTTTGATGTGTCTGGAATACATTTTCCTAGGTAAACTGCTATTGAAATTGCAGTGAAGTGTGGTTAGTCACACGAAGTTATTGAAAAAGAGGGGATTCAAATGATTTACATGTGTATGAAACGGAGCAGGGTCTGGCAGCCAATGTCAACTATGGAGGAAATAGATCTTCCATGGGGGCCATATTTTCCTAGCATCTGCCAGGGACCTTCATTGTATTAATCTTAATACAGGATGCAATTAATTAATCTGGGCCACAACGTCTATATGTTCTCAAGTCAATAAGCTTAATTTGAAGGTTTCTCAACCTCCGCGCTGTTGACACTGGCGTTCCAAACGTGCTGGGTCCTTTTCTCTGGGGGTGTCCTGTGCATTATAGGATGTTTAGCAGCATCTCTGGTCTCCACCTGTAGATGCCAGAAGCCCCCTCCACTCCGGTTATGATCACCAAGAATGTCTCCAGACATTGCCAAATGCCCCAGAAGTTTCTCTCGAGGATCTTGATCCCCTTCCTTGTCACAACATGCACGCGGCGCTAATTTGCTCCCTCCCCTCACTCCATGGTAATTTAACCAAAGTACTTCTGGTGGAAGGGGCATCCTGATGTCACACATTCTGTGAAAGAAAGCCACGTGTGGCAAAGAACAGAACCTTTGGAAACAGGCACAGCCCAGTTTGATTCTTGGCTCTGTTATTTCCTGGGTATGGTCTTTGGCGAACGCTTAACCTATCTGAGAGTAAATGAAGCTGCTGCTAGGGGTACACCCACGGCAGAGAGACAGGAGCAAAAATGCTCTGGTTTCTCGCTCCCACCTGCCTCCAGTTCTCTTGCTGGAATCCCCAGTGGCCACTCCCAGGGAGAAGCCAGCTGTCAGGGTCGGAGCCTGGAGAGGTGAGCCCTCCACGAGAGAGAGAGAGAGAGAGAGAGTCCATAGGCTGGAGGGAGGAATGGGTCTGACGGGAAACTGGGCCAGGTCCTGCACTGCACCCAAACCCACCAGCATGGATAAGCTCGTTATATGTTAATTGCTTCTTTTTATTTTATTTCATTTTATTTTATTATTTTATTTTATTAAGGTCATATTGGTTCATAACATTGTGTAAATTTCTGGAATACATTACTATATTTCAGTTTCTGTATAGACTGCATTGTATTCTTTTTATGCTGGTTCTCCTGCTTTTCCGAATCAGAAACTGCTGTTGACAGCTGAGTAAAATACACTATCAGGAACAAACTTTGGCAGCCACTAGCATTGTTTCTCACCGGCCTAAGCCATCCAGAAGCAGCACCAGATTCGAGAGAGCGTCTTCTTCTGTCTCAACAGGAAGAGATCCCTGTACTGAAGAAGGGGCCTTGTTGACATGAGGCTCCAGGGCGCGGGATGGCAAACTTTCCCCGTACTGGGCCAGCTAGTAAATATTTTAGGCTTTGTGGGCCATACTGTGTCTGTCGCAACTACTCAGTTCTACTGTTGTAGCGCAAAGCAGTCGCAGACAATCTGTAATGGAATGGATACAGCTGTGTTCCAATAAAGGTTTATTTACAAAAGCAGTGGGCTAC
This sequence comes from Equus quagga, assembly GCF_021613505.1. NCBI lineage: Eukaryota > Metazoa > Chordata > Mammalia > Perissodactyla > Equidae > Equus > Equus quagga. The sequence continues at coordinate 39,146,898 of NC_060286.1, forward strand.
GCTTGGCCCATAGGCTGTAGTTTGCCAACCCGTACTCTGTAGGGCTGAACAATGTGTCCCTGTCTCTCCAAGGACAGGACTTCTATTAATTTCGCTGCGTGCATGAATTCATCAGTTTGCAGCCATTGTTTGGGGCGGCAGGAGTTTCAAACGATGAAGCATTTTTTTGTCTAACGGTTCATGTTTAATGTAAACATAAGACTTGTGTTATTCACACTTAAAAATATACGATGGATCAGGAGATTATTAAAAATGATTTAAATTGAGAGACAGACCTAATTGCACAGGAAGAAAATAATTTTCCACAGGGTATGTGTTTCTTCTGTTGCAGAAACGGATATCAGTTTCCTTGGCAAATTCACAGCCCAGCATTCCGACGCTTTTAGTATTCATGCACGCTGCTAATGGATTTACAATTGCAAATCAGCCCTGTCCCGGTGCTGGTGATATTTTAGACGGTGTTTATTATGTCTCTGGTGTGCCTGCACACACGTGTGACGATCACTGTTTCTTATCCCAGAACAATTAGCAGTGGGCGGCCCTCCCATTGTTCAAACTGGTGTAGCGTCTCTGATGTGCAGAAGGAAAGGGGCTCGTCTCACTCTCTCTTCACAGAATCCCTTGTCTCTGCAGCAAGAAAGCAGCTTCCTCTCCTGGGAATACACGAGGTGCAGTTTTCACTGAGGGTTGTCTGTACTCGGGACGTTTGAGGAAATCTGACACAGGCGTGCCCCGTGCACCAGCTGCTCTGCAAAGGTAAGAGAAGTCCACGGATGCAGCTGGTTTATGCCTGTCCTGTTGCTACTTCACACAGCCCGCTGTTGGGCCCCAGCTCTTGTGACCTTTATTTCCTGTCCTTGGGCCTCCTCTGGGGCCCATCTTAGCTTCCCCTCAAAGATGCCGGTCTGGGCGGCCACCCTGAGGTCACCTCATTCAGATGGGGCCATGCAGTTTGGAGGGCGGGAGTGTGAGTTTTGGCCTTGGACAGATCCAGGTTCCTATCCCAGCTTGCACTGGCTCTCTGTGTGATCTTACTCGAATCTTTGGGCCACTGTGCCTCAGTTTCCTCACTGGTAAGATGGGAGTAATGACAGCTGGTACGGGCTGAACTGTGTCCCCTCCAAATTCATATGTTTAAGTCCTAGCCCCAGTACCTCAGAATATGAGTGTGTTTGGAGACAGGACCTTTCAAGAGGCCACTAAGTTAAATGAGGCCATTAGGTGGGCCCTAACCCAGGATGACTGATGTCCTTATAAGAAAATGAGATTAGGGGCCAGCCTGGTGGCGTAGTGGTTAAGTTCAAGAGTTCTGCTTTGACGGCCTGGGGTTCACTGGTTTGGATCCCTGGTGCGGACCCACACACCACTCATTAGGCCCTGCTGTGGTGGTGTCCCACACACACAGTACAGGAAGATTGGCACAGATGTTAGCTCAGAAACAATTTTCCTCAAGCAAAACGAAGAAGACTAAAAATAGATGTTAGCTTAGGGCCAATCTTCCTCACCAAAAAAGCCAAAACCAACAAAGAAAAGGAGATCAGGACACAGACAGGCACAGAGGCATGACTATGTGAAGACACAGGGAGAAGGCAGCCATCTACAAGCCAAAGAGAGAGAGCTCGGAAGGAGCCAACCCTAACAATCCCTTGTCTCGGACTTCCAGCTTCCAGAGCTGCGAGGACATAAGTGTCTGCTGTTTAAGCCTGTGGTACTTCGCCATGGCAGCCCTAGTGAACTACAGCACCCAACGTACAGGGCTGTCCTCGAGATCATAGTAGGGAATGCGCATACCGTGGGCACCCGCTTCTCTTTTGGCTACTTTGCTTTGCATGCGAAGGCTCTTTCACAGTTTGAGAACACACCCAGGAAGCAGGACCAAACAGGGGAAGCTGCTCACAGAGCGCTCATGCCCTTGCTGGTTAGACGCCTCCAGAGAGGGCGCGGTCACTTACGACAATGTAGCCTTCCAGATTTGAGCAGATCCCACTCTTCGAGAGTTCCTTGTGAGTCTAAACTCTACTGATTTCTGTACTTCTCTTCTGCGGCCCCTGCTTAACCCTCAGGAACTTATAAAATAAGTGAGGCAGTTGACCACAACATATATACCACATTTACTTTCTTGAGGCCAATCCTCAACTGATCCTACTATGATGTGATTTCCCATTCCTCCACCTCTTTCTGTCCCCTCTGAAGGACACGGCCTCCCTATCTAAATGGTCCATGTAGCCTGGGTCCCAGCCTCTACCCTTTGTGCTCAGAATGACTATTTTGGTGGTTTTTTGCACTTACGTAGCAGACCTCACAAGGTTCATCAAGATAGAAAAGATACCCTTTAATTAGGTTAATATTTTATTTATGTGGCATTCACCCCTGGTCATGTCTAACACAGGTTCTATTTACAATCTTGCCAAATACCACGGAATCAATCAACAGGACCTAAATTTACTTTTCCAGAAGATGCTGTTTACACTTGAAAGTTTGTGTTTGCGTTTCCCTTTCGCCTCCCTCCCTGATTCATCCTCTACAAGAATATCAGGGTGCACGGCTTGCCGAGGTTTGAGGATGTTACTTTCTCTGCCCCCTCTGCGCAGATTAATAGTCTTAAAAACAATGAGGAGCAGTGCGCCGGGGAAAAGGATTGAACTAGAAGTCAAACAGCTCATTATCGCGAAATTACAGCTACCTATGTTAAAATTAATAATGATATAGCATGAATGACAGCCGGCGTGTATAAAGGGCCTACTAAGCGTTAAGCACTGCAAAACCCCTTCCACTTCTTCGCTGAAAACACCAAAACAACATTGCAAGGATACAGGACAGTCTGTTCTGCTACGAAGCATATCCCTGATGCAGGAATCAGCTCCCATCCTACAGGTCAGCAGCGAACTCTGTCTGCTGCCTGCAGGAGAGGCGTTTCCTTCACAGGAGAGTTTTCCCCGATTAAATTTTGCACCATCCAGTGACAGCAGCCAGACTTCAGATGCGCTGGCCCAGAGGATCCCCGCAAACTAGGGAAGAAAACAATGCTGTATCATTGACACCTGCTCTCCCTCTGTTCTTTGTCATGGCTCAGTTTCACCACACGCTCTTTCTTGGAAGTGCTTATTTTGTGCATTTCCCTACTCTCGATTCATTTTGCCCTTAACCTTCCCCTACCCTCCCTTCCATCAGGATCTTTTACCTTATATTACAGATAAAGAACTGTAGTTATGGTTGCATGTTTTTATCTATTAGAATTGAACACACTTTTTGTAAGGGCACCAACCCTTTTGTTTGTATATTTTTAGGGGGCTGATTACAAAGTTAGGTTCCTTTTGAGTTGTTAGCTCTTGTCTTCACACTATTTCTGCCACGAGCCCTGTTATTTTTAGTATGTGATTTTGCAGAATGCAAGGTTTTTCAGGAGCACATATATTGCATTGGCACAGGAAACAATTTGAAAGACAACGAAGCTGATGCTCATAGGAGTCAGGTAACATTCACAGAGCCCCGCCGTTGGGAACTTGACGGGGCTTCATTTAAGCCAGGTCCCTCTGGTCCTCCTGAGGCCCACACTCTGTCTGCCCTGTAACCCTCACGAGCAGAGTCACCCGAAGGTGAGGTGGCTCTTTTCTGCCCTACGTCCTCAGGTTAGAAGGCGTGGGATTTGCAAAACATTAGTCAATACTTCTTTTTCCCTGGAGACCCAAACCAAATTATGGGGGGAAAAAGTATGTTACAAATATTTTAATATAAAAATCAGTAAAATAAATATCAAATAATATATACGTGCCACACCTTTCCTCTTCCCAGATGCTAAATTTATGAGAAACAATGTAGAAAATGTGTTAAGAGGAGAGCCTCACACTTAAAAGATGCACAATGGTACCTAATCTTTGGATCGAAGGGACCGCACTGATATCTAATGCTTGGAACACAAGGAAAATGGACATCATTAGAGCCCCCACCTTCTGTGTTGGCCTACCCGGTGAAAACTGCCTCCCACAGTACAGAATTCTTTATTTTAATGCTAAAAATTCTCAATATAAATCTCCCCTTAATAGTGTGACCTTGGTTTGTAAAGGATGCAAGTAGGCTCAAGATGCATTGGGACCCCCTAAATTAAGGGCCATTTTTCTTTCCTAGAGGAGATCACTGTCTTCCTATTGTAATTTAAATTTGCCTGCTTTAGCATTTTATATGAACAAGAAACCACATGAGAAAATTATGTATTTTCTCCAGGATCTGGTGCCTCAGACCTCATTCCTGAAGCTGAAAGTGAGTTTCAACGTGAATGGGTGTGTGTCCCCAGGTTATGGTCCACTGAGAGGAAGTAGGACTTCTGGATTTTAGGACCAGCATGAGATCCACTGTCTGTTATGGCTGTTGGGTAATGGGGCCACATCCTGGCTTCACTTCTTGCCACCTTCTCTGCCCTGAGCACTTTATATCCCGTCCCTTCTCAAGCACTCTATTTCTCCATCTCTAAACAGAATCAGTGCCTCTTACACGCAGCATTCCTTGTGGAACAGGACGTGACCTCATTCTTTAGGCTTCTAAGGGCTATTTGAACAGGAGGAGGAAGGAAGATGATTATATAAACAGTCCTTCTTTAGAGTGGCCTGACTTGGCGCAGCGACTGTGTGGCATGGGTTACACGCATCACAGCATCTAATCCCTCGCTCTTTCCCCCATTTGATGGCACTTGCTGGAATGGAGCATGTCACCCCTGTCTGTGTGGTGACGTTCTCTGTGAGCGACATGGACACATGTCCAGGCAAAGAAATTAATGTTTTCATCACAACAGACTCCTCTAGTAGGAGCAAGAGGTTACCTGCCAGCATGGACAGACACAGCAGAGGAGGGTCACAGGGTGGGAGGTGCTGCCAATGGAGAGATGAGTCCATCTCAGCACCACGTTCCACATGAAGAGGGACACAGAAAATCTCTCTTGTCCCTCAGTGACCCGGGGAGGCAGGGGAACCCCAGGTGCAAATGCCACAATGACATCAAGATAAATGCCCCGAATCAAAGGATGTGCCAAAGGTGGACTGCCCTTCTCTAAAAACACAGCATGTCTTCTCCAAGGACTGGTTCCCTACCTGAAAGGCTGAGGTTCCTAAACACTTTCAGAGTCCCTGTGAGCATTTATGCAAAAATGTACATGGAACATCCGAAACCACACACTGAGGGCCTCACAAAGGGGCAGCCGGCGGGAAGGGAGACGTGGCCAAGGCTACTGGTCTCCACTGCCAGACCCCTCCCGCCCTTTCTGAAAGCCCCTGCTCTCCTTCACTGGGCCTTCCCAAGCCTGCTCAGAGTAGACTGGACCTTGGGCATCTCCTTCCTATCCTCTCAGATCCAACAACTTATTAAATTAGACCCAATCAGTGCATCAGAATCCCTAGTCCTGCTAAACAGGACAACGGCTCTGTTTATTGGGAGCCTACTATGAGCCAGGAATCTTCTGGATGCTTTATTAAATCCTCCTGACAAACTCCATGAAGAAGGCATTATCAACCCCATTCTACACATGAGAAAAGCCAGGCTCAGAGACAAAGCCAGGGTCAAGGCTCAGGTCAAAGATGCATTCCTTATTCATGTATTTAATATCAATTTAAAGGCACCTACCATGTGCCAGCAACTCTTGAACTTGTTGGGGAGTCAGCTCCCCACACACTTGGAGCTCATGGCTCAGTGGAGCCGGCTTTTGATTTGTCCTTGACACTCTCCCTTGACAATAGGTGCCATGGTTGACATGCGCTGCCTCCCAAGTGTCATATTTGCTCCCAGGGCACCGTCTAGACATCCAGGAACTTCTCCCAGAGGAGTTGACTCTAATAAGAGGAATATCAGCCTTTGATTTAACCCAGAGGCTTATGAAATATTAAAGTTGGAAGGAGCCTTAGAAGTAATTTAATCCACTGTTTTGTTTTGGTTCTCCCAAACTATCCTACTCTGAACCATCAGGGTTTCTCGGAGGCCCTCAGGGACCCCTCTGGTAAACATTGTGGTGGCGAAACAAGGTGGGGAGCTGGGCTGATGAGCAACAGCCCCCTCAGACACATCACCACATGCAAGTCTGCTTCCAGGAGCAGACTCCTGCTCTTCTGTGGTTCCCATGTAAGGCTTCCATGATTGCCTTCTTCTGAACTACACTACCTCTCCACAACTAAAGAGAAGAAAACTGAAACCCCCTGATCCAGCCCCACCCTTTGTTCTGCTTAAGCTACAAGGAGGCCCAGAGTTCTTAAATACCCTGCCCCAGGCTGTGCAGTAGGTTAGTAGCAAAGCTGGGTGCTTCCATCTTCCAACAGCAACATCTCCACTGCAGAGCATTGATTCAAATCGACGAAAGCTTAAAGAGCAATTACCAATGCTCAACTCATGCCACAGAGTGCACAGTGGCCTTCCCTGGACCCAGAGGGCCTGGGCTTTTTCTGAGCTGTCTTGTGCTATCAACCATTTGGCCGGTTGGCCACAATAGTTCTTTGACAGAAAGGGAGCCACAGAAAAATAGACTCCACCCAATGGATGAAGTGGGGATGGTTTTCATGTGCTGTCTTTCTTCTCCCTGAAAAGGATTAAAAACATCTAAAAAGCTTGGCTATAGACCCAGATGCTCAATATTATTCCATTTTGATGTCTTGTCCACTGGTCCTCCGGTCCACACCAGGTGTCATTCCAGGCACCGAATGACCTCTCCAAGGTCCTTGTTCTAAGGAAGCTCAGTGTCTGTTGGAGGAGGCAGGCTTGTCAACAGAAGTCACTGCGGAGTGAGAGGTCAACTCCTTGAGGGAAGGGAGCTGGGTAGTCTTTACACAGAGGAAGCATCTCAGATGGATTTTCATGCTAGAACAAAGTGAGGATATAGTGAAACACACACACGTAATCAAATTTTGTTATTCTTTGTTAAATCTCATGAAAGTGAGCTATGTCTTTGCCTTTGCAAAATTGCCTTGGGAATTGCAAAAACACAAGGATTGAGCAGGTCACCCCCCAGTCAGCTTATGGGTTCATTCCTCATGGATGACCAGATGGTTCCACGTTTGCAGCTTTTCGTGTCAAGGCCCAAAGTCCTTTCTCTAGTTGTGAGTCTGGTGCACCCAGAAACCCAGTATCCCGGGGTAGGTGGGACCTAGAAGACACCCAGGGAATCTGTGGAGAAGTTGAGCATCTGTCCAAGGGAGCTATAGGTCCCAAGGTACTGAATTTATGGCTTGCTTCCACAGCAATCCAAGCCGTTCATCTTGAGTCAGCTTTGTCTGTTTCCTACAAATTTTATTTTAAATAAAACTTCTGGTATTAAAAAAAAATGATTCTCTGCTTCGGGCTGTTGCCAGAGGATGGGGAGAGGAAGAAATAGAGAGTTGTTGAACGGATACAAAGTTGCGGTTATATAAGGTGCATAGTTCTAGAGTTCTAGAGATCTGCTATACAACACAGTGCCTAGAATCAAAAATATGAAGTTAGGCACTAAAAAACTTAATAAGAGGGTGGGTCTCATGCTAAGCGTTTTTATCCCCCCAAAAAGAAAGAGAAATAATGAAAGCAAGTGGGCAAAGGGGCACAAGAACTCTTTTGGGGGTGATGGATGAGTTTATTACCTTAATTGAGATGATGGTATCATGTGTGTGCATGTGTTTAAACTCATCCAAATGCCTAATGTGAACTAAGTGCAACTGTTTGTATATTAAGTATGTCTCAAATAAAGCTGCAAAAAAATTTTAGAGTTTTGAAATTTCTGAATTAGCTATTTTTTCCCCTTCACAGCATTTAATTTTGCATTCAATAAAATTTGAACATTTACCAAATGCCAGTACTGCTGCCTCACTACTTCTTTAATCTTCACATTTCTGGGGGTCGCAGGGTGTCCATCCTTTAACAGAATGGAGACTGGGGCTCAGAGAGGCAATGGCTTGACTGGGTGGGTCTCAGCATCACAAATCATAGACTCCAAAACCAAAATCTTTGATTTGGAAGTTCCTGGTCATGCCACTCTGCCATGAAAAAACACACACACACACACAACTGAGATCTGGAGATACAGGATATTTGGACAGAGTTTGTGGCTTCCCAGAGTGGCTATGTTGAAGGGTGATACATATGTAGGTGGGCAACTACCGGAATGTTCGTTAAAAATGAGCAGCAGCAGGTGTATCACTGTCCAGTCTCAGGGTTTGCATGTTTCCTGTTGCTAGCAGTGATATCACGTGCAGAGAGGGAAAAGGATGACACAGCTCTCAGATGCATTAGGGAAAACAATGACAAGGAAAATCCTCCACAAGTTTTCTTCTTTCTCTAAGAGGAGTCCACTGTTGACCCTATAATGTCGAATCCTCTGGGGAGGCATTGTCTGGCTCCAGCTAAAGCAAGCAGCCATGCTCTTCTCAAGAAGTCTGTTAAAGAAGAACATCTTGAACAATACCACTGGCCCAATGCGAGGAACCAGCCGTGCTGCTGAAAGTTCACGGATGCTCAGGTCCTGGAAGGGGAGACACATGACATTCAGGTTCGGTGCAGGCAAAAGCACCACCTGGCAAAGGCGCCTGTCTTAGGGAAGCTTGTGTGTTTGTGTGTGTGTGTGTGTGTGTGTAAGTCTTTTTAACTGTTTGTCACTAGATCCACGAGAGAAAACAGGTCCTCTGCTGAGTGACAGTGTCTACATCAGACATGGCTTCCCATCCTTTGTTAAGTAAAGCTTAAACCTCACTTCCACTGGAAAGCCTTCAACAGCTCCTGCAGCTAAGCTTACACATCCCTCCTAGCTGCTCCCATTTCACCCTGTTCTTCCCCCCATCATGGGTCTTGACACAATATAATATAACCCCCTGGTTTCTGGTCTGTGTATTACTGGCTCCACTGCCCACCATGAAATTATAAGCTCAATAAGGGCCAAAATCATGTGCGGTATTCAGGAAGGTGGGCAACACTGGCTGTGTGGAGCCCCTACTCCGTGATTGAAAATCTCCACTTTGCTGAGGGTTGACTAGCAACTTAAAGGGAGGCATGGTGAGAGGTGCCCTTTAGAAAGATGGCACTGCTCCCTTTGTGGAGTGGATGGAGTGGATATGGGGAAAGGGAGATGAATTGGGAAGCTGGGGAAATAGTCCACGGCACACAAAACCCTGGCCTGCACTTCTAAGAGAGCATCTTTTTCACCCTCTACTCAGTAGTGTGCACATATGTGAACGTACACACACACGTTTAAATCAAACCTCATTTTGGAAGAGGCCAGCTCTTCACCATGAGGCTAACCCACACGGGGGTACAGTCCACCTTGGATGTGGAGGCATCCGTTCTGCACTCCGTAAGTGATGTTCCCCCACATTCCATTGCCTGGAAAGAGACAATCCTGGTCCCGTCTGGGGTAACCAGGCAGTATATAAATTCAGCTCCTCCATGCCTGCCCCTAACTTGTAGTCATTCTCAGTTCCTCTCTGCCAAAAAGGGCTTTTGAAAATGAATAATTGGAAAAATAAGCAGAATGTTTAGAAATTGCCAAGTGCTTCCCTCGAGGACCAGGACAAGGTCTGACTCATTCTGCCCCCGCATCACTCACATCTATATAGTGAAGGCTATCCCTGCACTGTGGATCCTAAACTACTAGTGAAGCCATAGGACAAGGTGGGGACATGAAGACAGCACAGTCAACAGGAACCTAATGAACTTGCCTGTATGAACTTCCCTGCCTCCATCATAAGATGTTTGAATTCAAAGGAGGAAAACATGCAGTGTCAACTTACTGCTGCTGATACTAATCAGACAGAGAAGGTTTCCCCCTCCAAAAGTCAAGCCATGGAGAGCTCTCCCAGGAACAGCTGAAGATTGGACATGGACATTCCTCCAAGTGCACACATGCTCCCTTGGCCACCTGCCCAAATGTGACACCAGATCTTTCTTCTAAGAGAATTTCCTACCCTGGCAACACCGCTTCTTTCTTCCTCAGGCACCTGCTCATAATAGGATAAGAAGAGTATGAGAGGACACACATTTATTAAAAGTTTGTTTTGTCCTAGTCAACTACATGGATGCTTTTAACCTTCTAAATAGCCCAACTATCACAGATTACAAATCTGAGAGTTTGAATGGTTAACTTACTGGCTTAGGTTTACTCAACAACTAAGGCACAATGAAACACTGTCCATTTCCAAAGCAATTGCTCTGACTGGTTTCATGCACTTTGAGATAACAACATGAAATTAACTTGAATGACTCTACATTATGGCTTATTTAATGTTCTTATGTCAATGGTATTTCTTGAAATGACCTACACTAGCCTCTACTATTGCTCAAGGCAGCCAATTTATTCTCAGAGGCAATCAGAAAATTTAAGTTGGAGTTTTGGTGGGTCTGAACTTGAATTCCATATGTTGGAATTCATGTTTGGTTGCATGTATGGAAAACCACTTCAGTGAATGTCTACACACACATGGAGGATAACGGATAATCTCATGGAATCAAGGACAGAAAGTATAGCATGGCCATATAAGAGACAGGAAACAAAATTCAGAAAGCTGTTGGGAACCCAGCAGGCTCCCCTTCCTGGTGGCCCCACTCAGCAAATGTGCTCCACCCATCTCTTTTTCTCCGCAGCTCAACTTTCAGGCAAGGGCATGGCCCACAGAGCAGTTGTGCAGCATCCAATGTACATGTTCTCAATCCAAGCAACCAGCCTTGAGCAAATAGTGTTTTTCAACCCCCCTTGCAGCTCTCCCCCCATAGACTGTAGGCTCTGATTTCAAGGCAACATGGTTTATGAAGCACATGAGTACCATCCTTCTTGCTCCAAACACATTGAAATATTAGATAACACATGTAAATTATCTAACAAATATTTAACTGAGCTCAAAAGCCAGAAAGAAAACATGCAGGGGCCAGAAATGAAGAAGAAACCAAGAGTCCTGAGCTTCTGGCCCAAATTGGGGAATATGGACCAGACCTCAGTTATACAGACTGGCTCACTGGAGGACACCCCACCTCTAGGTGTGAGATCCTAGGACACAAGCCCAAGAGCAGCAAGAGGAAGAAGAGAAACACAAAACAAAGAATTCCTCTTTTTCTGAATTGGAACTCAAAACCTTGTTGACGAAAATAATCCATAACCAATCTATAAATGAAAATTTGGGTGAGTTTATTCTGAGCTGAAATCTGAGGACCATGGCCTGGGGCCTTTCTTCCCGAAGGAAGAAAGGGCACCAAAGAAGTGGGGTGCACAGACTGGTTATATACCCCCAGAGAGGATGTTTCACATAGGATTGAAATGTCCCTTTTACAATAGTCGCGAGACTGCTCTGTCGGCATAGCGATTGATGAAACAGCAGGTAAGTCTACTGTCTCCGTGAACACAGCAGGGTGGCGGTCTGTTGTCTCCGGCTGAGTGGTCACAGGTGAGCTGGGTGGTCAAACGTGAGTGCAGCAATCAGTTCCTAGCCTAAGGAAAGATGCTTATCCCTAAGGAAATGCCAATGTGGGGGGAAGTTGCACCTTTATTTCAAGGGCCTTTGTTCAGGCCATAGGAAATGTCTAAGCAGATATACAATGCGTGCTCAATAGCCACAGTCAGGCCCTTTTGGAAAAAACAAAGTCAGGCCGAATTATGTTTATACCAAATGGCTTCCTCATATACTCCAATATATCCTATTGCTTGCCATTTTTATTTGTCAACCTCAAGCCCTTGGCCAGAAGCTTGCTACCTATCCCAAAACATGTTGAAAACAGTAACAGATGAGACAGGAGAACCACAAAGGTGCACAGGTCTGGGCACAGAATTCATATACTGCAACCCAAGGAATACAGAAACCCAACCCAAGGCCCCCCAAATTGATTCATAGCCAGCAAACTCTGCAGGGTCTGGAAAGAGGCAAACCCAAAACTTCCCAAAATGACACCTCTAGGCCTCAGGCCACGCATGGAAGAGAATGTCCACTGAAGATAACACCCATGGGAAATGACCTATAACATAAGAATTCCGAAACATGCAATGCCACAAACGATAGGTTATGGATTAAAACATGGGAGAACTTAGACCTGTGGAACCAGGTAAAGTTGGGAAGTTGAAAGGGTACTTAGAACAAGAATATTTAATATATTCAAAGATATAAAAGAACACCATCCATAAAGAAAGAAATAACAAAGGAAAATATGTAGGACAAATAATTAATTAGAAAGCCTAGATATCAGAAATACAATCATTGAAAATTTATTTTTAATTTTCATAACTGGGTGCAACAGGAGGCTTGATGTAAAAAACAGGAGAATTAGAAAATTGGAAGATAGAGGAATGCTGAAATTGTGTCTTGCAGAAGGATTAAGAGAGTGAAAATATGAAAAATGAGTTTAAAAATATAGAAGCTCAAACTTCTCTATTAAAAGAGATAGGAGGAGAAGACAGAGAGAATTGCAGAAAAGCAGTCTTGGAAGTGTCAATGGCTGAAGTGCATCTAGAAACGAACACAATAGCCATGGTTTATTTGGAAGGATAGCTATGCTAATTTTCGCTTTTCCATTGATTCTGCCTGAAACTTAAGAGAAGGCTGGCATTCCTGCCACCATATTGTGAATGTGTAGCAACTTACAGGCCATCGAAACAGGTTGTCAGGTTGTTTTGTTAAATTCAGTAATGAGCATAAACGCTCCTTATAAAGAAGAGCTGTGCAAACTTCGCTGGCAGTGTTGTCATTCCATATTCCAGTGCTTTCTGGGAGTCTTTTCCATCCTAGAAAGGAAACTTCCTTCCGGAATAAAACCAAGGACTTACCTTTATGTAGAACTGAGCACTTTCCTCTTGAGCACCATATATGATGCTCAAGTAGACGCTCAATGAACTTTGGTCGAGTCACCCCCACTTATGATCAGAGAGAAATCATTGATGGGGAACTGCTGCCTCCCCCAAAGGAGGAAGAAAAGTAAAGAACTCCTGAGGAAGAGAATAATCTACTCGAGGCCGCTGGAGTGGATCACAGAAAAAATGCAGGAAGCCCAGCTGGTGGCCAAGAGAGTGTTGGGTGTGGCTGTGTTTGGCACCCTGACCTGTCTGTTGTCTTGCTGTGCTAGAGGAGAAGCACGGAAGATCTTTCCTCTTCCTCTTTATTTTTCCTGCTGACACATCCCTTATTTAAAGTGACACAAATTTCACTCACTGTCTTGGAGAATGATTGTCTAAAAAACCCCAGCTTGTTTCATTTTTTTATACTTTAAATCCTCCTAATACACTCTCTCTTGGCTTAGAGCGCCTTCTGGAACAGAAAAGGTGCCAAGCGCTGGCTCTTGTCATCTCTGCCAGCCACATTGCGGCCTGAGTCTCTGGTCCTGCTTCTGAGCCCATGAGGGAGCCTTCTGGAGCGGTGCCCCCTGTCATCCTGCATCAGCAGCCTCAGTCAGCTCCCTGCATGCCTGGCTTCTGCCTTTCATCCTTTTTCTCCACAAGAACTCCGAAGTCTTTTCTCTCTGTGTGGGGTTGATCCAGGTTCTCTCTCCTCTCCACCCCCGTTTGTCCCCAGGTAAGACTCTGACAGGGGTTTATCATTTCTTTTTGACCTGGCTGCCTTTTAACTAGTTGGATTAGTGAGCCAGTTCTTATCTCCTAGGTCCTCTGACGGAAAATGCTCATCGTTGCCATTCAACCTTTATAGGAACTCAAGGGGAAGCAGTTCACTCAGACTGGGCAGGCACTTCATACTACCTACCTCTGTTGTTATTTCTACAACTCCCAACCACTCTATCAGCTGTAGCCTCCACGTTTCAGAGGTGAAGAAGATAGGCCCGGACCTCACAAAGAGTCCAACCACAAAGTTCCCAACTGACTGATTTTCAACTGCCTCTCTGCGTGGATTTCCTCTCTTCACCTGGATAGTAAGAGCCCCAACCAGGTGCCCACTCTAAGCACATGCTTAGTCTTTTCCAGGATTGCTTCAAACACTCTGTGTGCTAACACACTTCATCCTTGCTAAATAGCAGGAAGCTGGCACTATTGGCATCCCCACTGCAAAAATGAGAAAACTGAGATGCAGAGAGGTGAGGTTCCAGGGGCCTCAGAGCTAAGAAGGTGAACCTGAGCTGTCTGCCCATCAAGTCCTCCTTTTAAGCAGGGCTCTGCACAGACCCTGCTCCCCCACAGTGGAGAAGCATGTGTCGGATCCCGGATCCCACGGCTCCCTGCGCTCTGTTGCCTACAGGGTCGACTTCCTTTACGTTTTCATTTATCTGTATTTGTAAAGCTATCAGAGAGGTGGGGAGAGACGAAGAGGAAGTCCACACAGAAGGATGGCCCAGGAGACTGTTGTCTGAGCTGCTGGGTCCTAGAGTTGGGCATTCACCTCATTCCCTCTCCCAGGGTCCAGGAAGACACAGGTTTTACTTTTTCTGAGTGGGCCAATAAGCACCAGCAATCCCTAGCCCTTTATAAAATCCTAGACTCCATTCTGGAGCAGCAGCCAGGGAAGAAAGAGAACCAGAGGCCCTTGCCTGGCAGAGGGGCTGTAGGTGGTCTCATGTCAAGGCCCTAGAGGAGGCAGCCAACTCCTAGACCTCTGGAATGTTAAGTTCAGGTGGGCAGCACCGGTGTTCTGGGAAGCCCCCACTCATGCATGTATCTTCCTTATTCTGCCTGGAGCACAGACATGTCTATGTTCCTTCTCTCCTTGTGTGAAGTTTTAAGGATCCTAGTAAAATGCAGTGATGGGGCATAGAGAGTCACATAGTGGATCTTTGGGGAGTCAGGGACAGCTTCCAGAAAAAGAGCATGCATGGGAGATAAGCAGGGACACTGCAGGGTGTCCTGAGAAGGAAGGAAGGGACGCATATGCAAAGGCCTAATAGAAAAGGAACATGTAGGCACATCCGGGAAACTCAAAGATTCAGAACAGTTAGAGGTCAGAGTGCTGGAGTAAGGGAAACGAGGAGAGAAGAGTCGGGAGAGAAGCAGCACCAGGGGCTGAAGGACTTTGGATGCCATGATGCTAAAGAGTTTGAACTTGAATCTGAGGGTAAGGGGAGCCACTGAGGATTTTCGAGCTAGGAGGTTGACACAATTGAATCCATGATTTAAACTTTAGTGTCCAGCATGGGCTGTAGGAAAGCAAGTCTGGCTGCCAGGAAGCTGGTTGGGAACACACTTCAGTGGTCAAGGCTACAGAGGAGGAAGCCCAGAACCAGGGCACTGGTGGGAGAGAAAGAGATGAGGGTGGGTTTGAGAGATGCTTTTGAAGTGACTTTGAACGTAGGCATGGAGAGAGGCTGAGGCTGTAAAGATGACGAATGCGGATGGGTGCAGATCAGATACGGATGGATATCTGATGAGTATTTGCCTTATAGTAAATATTGAGGAGTTGACCATTATGGTGAGAGCTGACTTTTACTGAGCTTTATATGTGCCAGGAGATTTTCACATGTAACTCACACATTTAATACTCATAAGAACGGAGGGCTTAAATCACATGCCCAAGGCCTCATAGCTAGTAAATGGCCAGGATTCAAACCTGGGCAGTTGTAGTTTCAAAGGTATGCTCTTAAGCATCATGTTGTCACTGCTTCCAAGCTTAGCCTCCTACACGTTGGGTTTAAGGGCTTGATGAACATATAAAGAATGATTCCCACTAGTCCGTTAGGTTGACAGTACCAAGTTCAGAACATAAGAAGAGGCGGCTAGATGGTTCTCTGTGCTTTTCAACAATTACAAATGTAGAAGAGACCCAGCAGAACGAGATATTAGAGAAGGCCCAAGGATGTGGCAATAAGGAGTGTGCTCACTCTTTCTTATACTAAATCATTTACTAATTCATTTAGACTATTTATTGGCTACCTCTAGTGGGCCTAGCACTGCCATCTCAGGCCAAATAGTAGGGACTTTATTTAATAGATTAGGAAGTTAATAAAGGAAATGGTGACTGCCATTAAGAACATGTAAAATTGTGTGCATTATACAGTGTAAAACAAACACATGTGCTACCTACATAATATACATTTGTAATTAAAGCCATTTTAAATGAGCCTGCACAAGGGGTAGTGAGAGACAATGAGACATCACGTCCCCTCTGGGTCACAACAATCACCTACTTCTTTAAGGCATCATAATGCAATATGCTCTTCATCATAGCCCCCTCTTGAATCTGGAAGTTCTTAGAGCATATGTAGGCGTACATATGTAAAATATATGATTTATTCTTATATAAAAATAATTATTGATGTCATATGCCTGAATGAATACCTAATAAATATCTTTTAAAATAGCCAGCTAAAGTCTAAAAACATCCGCTATGGAAATGTCGACAGCATATAAGCAAAGAGACCATTTAATTATCTCCATCGACTAATAAAATTAATCTGAGTTTTATTCTCACATGGACTCTGATCGGGAAAATTATCACATGTTTAATGAACCTAACGGGATGTTTCTTCTCATACAAATTTTGTTCCTGCCTATGTTATAACAGTTATCTCTTTATCCTCGCACTGCGTTTATTTCTGTACTTTTCTTGTGTTCTACGCCACGTTTCGTTTACAAGCAACTTGAGAGCTGAGAACCTCTTTGAGGAAGAGAGAGAAAGTGGAAGAGACATGAGTTGTAGAAGCAAATAGAACTTTGTTACATTCCTCCTCAACCGCTTAATACCAGCGCGATCTTGGGCAAATCATTTCAGGACCTCAGTTTCCTAGTATGTAAATAGGATAACAGTACCCAACACAGAGGTGGGTGGTGAGGATTAAGTGAAATTATGTGGCAGAAAGGACCCAGAAGCACTTTTCTTTTGAGTTTTCATTGGAATACATTTAGATGTGAATCAAAGATGAAGAATCAAATTGAGGATCAGGTTGACTGTAATCAGGTTTATCCGTCATGAGGACCCTTGGGTGGGTTTTGTAACACTTATGAACCCTTTCAAATTGTTGGTAATGTATCTATCCATCATTGTTTTTTTTTAAACATTGTGTTATTTATTTATTTATTTTTATTGCGGGAATGTTGGTTTATAGCATTATATAAATTTCAGATGTGCATTGTTATATTTTGATTTCTGTGTAGATTACATCGTGTTCCCCACCCAGAGACTAATTACCATCCATCACCACACACATTGCCTAATCATCCCTTTTGCCCTCCTCCCTGCCTGCCTTTCCCTCTGGCAACCACCAATTCAATCTCTGCCTCTATGTGTTGGTTTGTCATTATTTTCATCTTCTGCTTATGAATGAGATCATAGAGTATCTGTCTTTCTCTCTCTGACTTATTTTGCTTAGCATAATACCTTCAAGGTCCATCCATGTTGTCACAAATGGCCGGATTTTATCATTTCTTATGGCTGAGTAGTATTCCATTGTGTATATATGCCACCTTTTCTTTATCCATTTGTCCCTTGATGGGCTCCTAGGGTGCTTCCAAGCCTTGGCTGTTGTGAATAATGCTGTGATAAACATAGGGGTGAATATATCTTTATGCATTCATATTTTCATGTTCTTTGAATAAATAACCAGCAGCAGGATAGCTGGATCATATGGTAGTTCTATTCTTAACTTTTTAAGGAATCTCCATACTGTTTTCCATAGTGGCTGCACCAGTTTGCACTCTCACCAGCAGTGTGTGAGGGTTCCCTTCTCTCCAAATCTTCTCCAACACTTGTTGTTTCCTGTCTTCTTAATTATAACCATTCTGACGGGAGTGAGGTGATATCTCACTGTGGTTTTGATTTGCATTTTCCTGATAGTTAATGATGTTGAACATCTTTCCATGTGCCTTTTTGGCCATCTGTATATCTTCTTATGAGAAATGTCTGTTCAGCTCTTTTGCCCATTTTTAAATTAAGTTGTTAGTTTTCATTGTTGTTGAGATGTATGAGTTATTTGTATATTTTGGATATTAAGGTAATGTATTTATCAGTGTGCATTTTTCTTCTGGGGAGAAAGCCCATTGCTTTCATGGTTCTCTGGGGTCTGTATGACCACCTGGTGTAAAGGGGAGTGTGAAGGAAAAGTTTGTAGTCACAAGGCTGCCTCACTCAGACTCCCCTTTAAGCCCTGACTTTCCAGCCAGCTACAGGAAATGTGGTCTATAAGCAGCATCCAGCTGTCAGCTCCCTTAGGATGTCCCCTGCTGCAAAGAGCTATTCCGTCTGAGGTCACATCCTTCCCAGGGACACTGCATCTCGTGACTGGCAATGAAGACCTGCCCATTTCTTCTTGGTGTGGGACACTCTGATAGGCAAGACTGCCCCTGGATACCCCGGGTCTACCTGAGGCGTTGTTGTACCTACATCAAAGTTCACCTTTCTCTTCCCTCTCCCCCCTCACAGGTGATGATTCCTAGTAAACATCTTGCACCCTGGACTTCATGTTAGCATCTGCTTCTGGAGAACTTGACCTGTGAAAGAAAATAAATAACAAGAAAAATAGAAGAGAATAGAAGCTCATGAAAGGGTTCCAAGAAGATGGTTGGATGAGGGTGGTTATCAGGGTCAAATATTGCAGAAAGTTCAAGATAAGGGCAGAAATGGTTCAGTAGAATTAGCAATTAGTACATAGAGCCCATGGAAACTGCAGTTTTATGGGACCAATGGGAAAGCTTTGGGACAGATATTTGATAAGTTATTGGGGTATGACAAACAGGAGACAGCTTCTTTTGAGGCAAGAATGCTGGGGGGGAGGGCTGGTAGGTCATAGGGTCAAGGAGAGACCTGAGCATGTTGATCATTTGCAAAGATAATTTTCAAAAATCCTTTCTCACAAACTACATCTTTCCCTTTAGACATGTCTGAAAAACCTTGGCAAGAACAGGCTTCAAATCTCCCCCAAATTATTAAGTCAAGTAATGGGCTTTCAGAATATAGGAAGTTCAAAAGGCTGTCAGGTTGGAGCCAGACATCTGAGGAATGCGAGTGCCTTCAAGAGGAGGTGTGCATCCATTAAGGCATATCAGGTGGCCCTTATCAGACAGCCCCATCGGCCAGTCAAAGGACAGGTTATTGTGTGCGCCAGGTCTCTCAGAAAAAGCCCCTCCGAAGTTAACCGAGAACAGTGGGCTCAACCCTTCCCTCCAACACTTGTTCAAATAAAGCACAGGACTCTGGTTTGGGCAGAAAAAAAGTCCTGGTAGAAGATTCCACATTACAGCAAGTCCCTGGATCAATGAGTCACAAGTACTCCTACTCTGGGCTCCTGATTTCTACCCCACCTCGACAGCAGCCTCTCAGGGAGAAGACTCAGTCTCATCAGGAGGAATCTTAGCTCCAGCAGATATGCCATCTTTCCTTGGTTCCTTTAGTGCAACTGAGATATGCCAGCATTTTCTAAATAATGTCAGGCCGAAGATCTGTGGCAGAACACAAAGACATCAACGGTTTATGTAATAAGCTGTACAAAAATACTGACGCAGAGAATTAGCCAGTATTCTGCTAAAGATTCTACTTCAGCTGCAAAAGACTAACACCATAGACACTGTGGCTGTAGCTGTGTTTTTGCCAGCTCTTTTCCCCCGCCCTTCTCCATTGTCTCCAGCCACCATCTTGTTTTTCTGGCTTCACAAGTGGTAGTCTAATGGAATTTGATGTTCTACCCCAGAAAAAACAGCTAAAATACACTCATTAAGGCTCAAACTCTTTTCCTACGTGCCCATACCCTCAAGGCCCTCCCACCTAGTCTTCTCCTGGAAACATCAACCTTTGACATTAAGCAAGTCCTCTCTGATAACAACCTTTGGCATTGGGAAAGTCCTCTTTCAGCTTTAAAATACAGAGGATGAACTAAATGATCTTATGATCTTTCAAGACTTGACAAATACTAATAATTTCATGATTCCTGATTCAAATTGAGGATTCTATATTTTATACAACTGATAAGAACAGTTATCTCTGTAATAAATGTTATTAACAGTTAACTCTGAGACAAATATTTCGTTTTGTTATGATATTCTATAGAAAACAAGCAATCAGTTATCATTTGATAACTTGTAAGGATAGCTTTGTAATTACAGATGACATCTGTACAGCCTGTCTGAATTTGCGAAGTACTTCATATTTGTCATTATCTCATTTGATCCTCAAAATAGGGCAGAAATCACTTATACCTACTTTATAGGCTAGAAAATTGAGGCTTCTGAAAAGCGACACAAGCTGTCTTGCTCAAAACAGCGAGTCCACAGTGGAACCCAGGCTGCTCCATTCCCAGTCCTGCGTTTCTGCAAGAAAATCCACTTCTTAAAAACATGCTACATAATTATTGCCTAAGCAGCCTTTGCAAACTTGGAAAAGAACTGCTGCTAATGTGCATGTTTTCTATGATGGAAGCTTCTTCTGTTTTGCTCCCAGTTTAAAATACTCCCAGAACTGTTGAACTTCCATACGAAGAAATAAAAGCAAGGAAAAAACAAAATGCTCAAAAGACTATTTTATAAACAGCTTCAAAAATGAATCAGGGACTTCAGATCCTGGCAAAATGGATGCTTCAGAATGGATGTCTCCTTAGAAGGCTGTCCCCTGGTCGTGTGGCCTGCGCACACCACAGCCGCACAGCGCAGGGGCACCCACTCAGGAGCACCGCCACAGTGGGGTCTGTAATTTGTAACGTGAGGCCAACCAACAAATTCCATTATTCAAACATGTGAAGCAGACCCAAGGAGAGAAGTACTTTAAACTAATCTTTTGCTCAGAAGCGACATTTGCAGCTCTTTTCACTTACTTTTCATTATTTCACCACAGGGGAACCGTTTCCAGGAATTATTATGTTAAGCAGTATATTAAAAAATGAGTCTTGGTATTTTTTGCAATAAATAACAGTTCACATTTATGCTGAGAACAGAAATGCTCACCAGAACTTACTTACATTGTCTGCTTTCAGAAGTGCAGACCTATTTGAAATGGTGCAGACTCAATTCCTAGGAGCATTCGCAATAACCCAGACACTCAGCTACTGGATGAGTACTGGCCATACGCCAGTCCCTGTGCAGGTAACAGAAGATACAAAGATGAGTAAGGTACGGGCCTTGCCTTCAGCGAGAACTTAGTAGGAGCTTGAAGTGGTGTCGCCACACAGTAGAAAGATCAATAGCTTTGGAATCAGAGAGATGTGAGTTCAAATGTTGGCTTTGTTGATTCTGCTCTGAGAACATGGCCAAATTGCATAACCAGTCTTAGCTTCAGTTTCCTCATAAGTAAAATGAGAATAGCAATATTGTTGTTTAGGGTCTTGGGAATGTGGAAATAAGTAAAGACAATCCAAATGAGAACAAACAGAGGATATTGATTTAGAGTTTGCTGTAGCAGAGGAGTCAGCTACCATCACTTGTGTTTGGCAGAGACTCAAAGACAGCAGGGAACAGGGCAGCTTGATAGGCATGACAAGTGAAGGCTCTAGGTGAGCCCTGACCGGAGGGTGTTGACCTGGGGATGCTGGAGGCAGCTGAGTAGGGGCAGCCATCTTATGTGATTTGTTTGGGGAGCATATTTGGCTTTCTCTGGTTGGTCCTGAGTTAGAAATGAGGGGGAAGTAAGGAAATTGGCAGTCACTGAGCAAGTTTAGGCATTCTGGGCCAATGGCTGCAGAAGTTGTGGTTGGGCTTCCCAGGCTGGTTGCTGCAGAGGTTGTGGGTCAGAGTTCTGTGGTCATATATGATTTGGCCATTGTCCATTTGTATATCCAGTCTCTCAGGGAGAGACAGACAGACAGATACACACAGACACACATACACACACACAGTGAACTCATTGTGTGATGATTATTATTATGTGACTCCATCAGAGAAGAAAGAAATGTGTTAAATTAGAGGTACCAAGTCCTTTGGGAAGCCCTAAGAAGGAAGTGACTAAGTCTGCTTCAGGGTCTGAAGGATTCGGCATTTTCAGGGCTATGGGTTACAAGTAAGACTTAAAGAGACAGGGAACTAAGAAAAATTCCCCTCATACAAAGGACACATCATGGCCAGGACAAGAGGCATGTAAGTGGGAGGAAAGCATATTGGTGGTGGCTGGACCCCAGACACTCTAGGACTGACATGAAAGAGCCAAGTGGAAGGGAAGAAGGAGTCAGATTCCGGGAAGTGGGTGAGCTTTGAATACAAACTTGGATGTTGCAAGTATCAGGACAGAGTTGACCAAAACAAAACGATCTTGGCCTAAATCAAGAAAGACCACGTGGAGGAAGTAGCTGAGTAGAGTAATAATAGAGAAAAATCCATCATTTTCTTACAATCTGGCCAGCGTCTACTGTTCAGAGCCCCAGGCCTGTTGCTCTGTGAAGGATAACATCTGGCTTTCTCAGGTTGCATCCCTGGGTCTTTGATACTCAGTGGAGTGTCTCCAAGAGACCACAGCTGCTCCAGGCCTCTGAGCTGCCAGAGAACCAGGGCAGGAAGAATTCTTCTCGTCTTCCGAGTGGGTTACAGGAGTTGCAGAATCAGAACTTTCAATTCACCTTTTTGTTGGCTTACTGTTTAAGCAGGAAGAAGTTCAGTTGCGAGAACAGAATGCTTTCAAGTGAGTGTCAGTGGAGAGGATATCTCATGGTTCCAAAAAAAAAGATGCACACATATCTATAATCTAGGTGGAAGTCAAGGTATATTATGGCTCCATTGGCGTCCATGTTTCAATCATCTAATGTGGTAGGCTCCACATGAAAAAGGGTTTCCCAACCTTTGCCTTGCATGTGATCTTGGTCCTGAGCCATTTATCTGGACCCATTTCCTCTCCAACCACTAAACCACAGGACTGAGATGGGGGGGGGGGTGGAATTCCCTAGTTCTGGGTTTGGTGATTCCATTAAAACTGTAGAATGATTCCTAACCCCTGTGATCTGACTCAAGCTCACTAAGTAACTTTCTGAGGATAAATTAGCTCCCAAATAGTGGACCCAGAGAGTGAAAATGTTCTGGCCAGAGGATCATATTGCCTAAGCCACTCGTTAGCAGTGACATGTCTCATGTAAAGTTGACATATTTCCATCCAGGCTTACAGATCATTCTCATGTGTGAGTTTATTCCTGAAAGTGAATATTGTCATACCCGTAAGTTAGATTTCTGAGGACAACACAGTAGAGCATTTCACCAAGATAATGTCACCTTGTAAGGGCCCACCTGTCCCTCCACTGGCCTTCCATGGCAGTCTTGTGGTTGTGGACCCCTTCCTTAAACCCTGCAGCTGCCTTGTATCATTTAGATTGTAGCATTTTGGATTTCTATCTGCCTCCTTCATTAGCCTGTGGACACCCCGAAGGTATTCTTTCCTTTAACAAATATCTACTGAGCTATTCCAAGTGCAAGGAAAAGAACCATAGAAGTCAAACCCATCTCTAGGGAGTTATATAATATCGGAGGGGAAATGGTGGTAGGGAGATAAAGGATCAACAATTAAATAAACACAAACAATATCAGAGAGTAATCAGTGCTATTGAGGAAAGCTACTCCCCACTGGATGAGCAAGGAAGACTTCTTTGAAAAGACAACTTTCATGACGTGAGAGAAAGGAGCCAGGGACCAGAAGATTAGGCTAGGATCATTCAGCAGAGGAAACAGCTGGCAGAGAGGCCCTGAGGCACTAAATACACCAGGGACAAAAAGGAGGTCAGGCTGAATACTGGTGGGCAAGTGGAAGCCTGCTTTAAAAGGAGTTCACAGAGGTGGGAGAGGGGGAAGAGAGAAGAGAACAAACACAGGCCATATAAGCGTTTGTTGTTACTCTACATGCAGTAGAAGCCACTGGTGGTTTTAAAGCAAGAGAATATTGTGATGTGAGTTACATTTCAAAAAGGTGATTTGGTTCATTGGGAAGATTACGGACAGGATCACGTGACGCAGGAAGAACATCTGGACAGCTGTGTCCACAGAACAGGTAAGGATGGATGCTGGGAAGGAAACTGCAAGGAGGATGGAGAGAAGTGAACAAGTTCAGGGCACATTCGGAAGATACAGGTGGGCAATAAGTCTTACGTATCTCCGTGCACCCAGAGCCTTGAATGACGCCGCATATGCATTAGGTGCCCACTACGTGAGGATTTATTTGAAATGTGCTGGATTGATTTAATGGAAGAAAAATGCCTTGATTGAATGAGTCAAAAGCTGAGCATATCTTTATCTTACTATTTAAATATTAAGCATTTTAGATAAAAGAGAAGCAACTCTTTTCACTCTGCAGGAAGTTCAGATCTAAATCATATTCAATCCCCTCATATAAATATATATATCACCACACTTATCTGATCATAAAAAGGCTCTTTAAACAAAGCAATCCCAAAAGGAAGCTACTGGGACTTTGTATAACTTCCATTTCCAGCCTATTCGTTTCAACTCTAAACAGAGACCAAGTCAGGAAAGAAAACTAAAAGAAAGCCTCAGGGCTGTATCATCGCCTGGTCCTCATGCCATGCAAGGCTTCAGGAAGGGGAAACAGCCTACACTTTCTAAACACTTTTTTTCCCTATTTCAGAGGCAAGAAAGCCCAGAAAGCAAGCCATTGACAGGCTGGCCTTTGTCTTGACCTTGTTATAAATTGGCTAAATCATATTTGACATTATATTCAGAGTGGGGTGACATTAGGTAGAATTTAGATGAAGGCCCCAAGAATATTTGATTACAGGTTTCTGGAGAGAGAGAAATATGCACAAAGGATTATGACAAGGGGGAAGAAAGTGCCACTTGATTGATGACTGAGCCTGGATGCAAAATTAAAGTGCAGAGAACTCAGATCACTGGGGATAGGCCATATATAGCCTGTTTTCTAAACTAAGCCCTGGGCTGAGCACTCTCCATTATTTCGCATTCAACTGACCCTGAAGTTTTTTCCATTTTATAGATGGAGAGACCAAGGGGAAAAAATATTAAGATAATTTCATGGCATCCTAGAGCTGGTAAGTTGCAAATCTGGGGGTTAAACTCAAGACTAGCCCTTATGTTCTTCCCACTTCTTTACTCTACAAAAGTGTTGCTGTGCACCCAACATAGCGCCCTCAAACCATTCCAGTTAGCTCGCCTACAGAGGCAGTCAGAGATTGGGTTCCAGTCCTGAGCATCTTGGGAAGAAAGTGTTGAAATACCAAGATGAAGCCAATCCTGCCCGGGGCACCATGTCAGCAAATCAAAATTTCTGTGTCCTTGTAAATGTTCTGCATGACCAGAAACACCATATATTTACTCAGCCAATCCCCAACTGCCAAGCGAACTCTGGGCCTTCTCACCCCAAACAAGGTTGACCATGTGGCCTCAGCCAATCAAGTATTTTCTACTTTTCTCTTCCTTGTTCTTTATTCTTTGTCCTATAAAAGCTTCTTGCCTTCTACCTCATTTTGCGGTTCTCCAAAAGGAGACTGTCCACTTCAGGAAGTATTAAATAAAGTTTGATTGCTTCACCTAAATTGTTTTCTTTAATCATTTTTTTTACAAAAGTGAAAGCTTACCCAATAGCAGCAAAGTGGGCAGATACACTGAATTCTGCCCTGTTATCTCCAATTACCCACCCAAAGACAGAAGAACATTTCCAATCATTTCAAGGAGAGTTGAGATATTCTGAGAAAAAAAAAAATCGCATTAACTCCAGACTGTTTAAGACAATAATGGCTGGCCGATATGTGATTTATACTCTTATAAAAAGAAACCACTGCAACATCAACCGTAGGACTTCTTAACTTTCTGACTGCCTGGGGACAGCTCCAGTGGAATATTCTGACATTCACACCATTTGTCTAAACTTGAACTCATCAACACCTTTTGTTTCCACTACCCAAGCAGTCTCTTACACCAACTTCAGTATTTCTCCAAATGGCAATGTGACCTTCAATCCACTTGTGTTTGGACCACACATCCTGTGAAGCATTTCTAAGACTGGCCCGTTTCAGTAGCTCCCAGATCCTTGCAAAGGACAGGGACAAACTTGGGGGCTACTGGACTTTTCTTCAAGCCAGACATTAAGCCACGTCTGTGGTCCTTTCCTGAGGGTCCAGTAGAGTATCTTCTATGGTTCGAGTCCTCAGTAACTGTATGTTTAATTGATTATCTGAGTTCAAATGATCTATTTGAAATGACCTATTTGTAAACATAAACTGTCATGTTTTACATCCTCTCATAATTCAAACTAATATAGAAGAAAGAAGGAAGGAAAGAAAGAAGGGAGATGACAAAAAGAGAGACTTGATTTTGATCTCTTTCAACATTAATTGTTCATTTACCCCACACTGATTGAATGCTTAGCTCGGGGCAGACCCTGTGCTTGGTTGCCACCATGGAGAAGTCCAGATGAAGCCACCCTAGAAAATCACACAAGAGGGGCTGGGGTAGTGCACCATTGTATTTGGAAGATTCTGCCTGAGATTGAGACTGGCAGCATATCCCTGTGCTCTCCATCATTTTTCATAAATCCCCATTGTTTCATTTGCTCAATCCTAAAAGCTTATTGTTCTTTGCTCCCCCATCCAATAAAATAAAACTAATATCATAGTGTCATTTGAAGATATATTTATGTTTGTTTTTCCTATAAAAAGAGATAATAATGTTATGTTCCAATAATATTAAGTTGCAATGTTATTTGCAAGATTGCAGAGCTTTTAATTTTCTGATTATTTCCACAGTGGGAGTTTCAGCTCAATTTCGACGAAGACACTTCTATCTGTTTTGGTTATTTTTTTATTACAGCTAGAAGCAATAATAATTGCCTTTAGTGTAGGAAAACATCACGGAGGAGACAACTGTTGTCCCCAAAGAATAAGACCATCAGGGCAAATTTGGATGTAAAAAATTTGTAAATTAATTGCAGAGTCCTATAAATATTATATTTACTAAAATTGTGATGGCTGCTGTCTTCAAAGAATTCATCTTTTTTGTATTTCTTTTAAAGAAATAGTTTCTTGAGAGCCACACCAACAAAAATTGAACGCAGCCATCAAAATACTATTAATAAGCACATGATGGCCACAAAGATAGAGTTAATGCCAGTAGAGAGAAAAATCCCAGATAACTGGGTTTAACTTTTGGCTCTCAAACTTAGTAGCTATTTGATCTGTAATATGTTCTATAAACATCTCTAAATCTCAATTTCTACTAGTCAAAGAAGATTATTGACAGATGATTAAACTAAATAGTATAGATGAAATGACCTATCACACAGTCTGACATAAAATAGGCACTAAATAATTGGCAGGATTGATGATAAGAAAATTTATGTTACATTGCTTCATTCATTCAATGCAAACTGAGTGCCTTTGATATGGCTGCCCCAACTGCTGTTGTAGGCCATGGATGTTGGTGATGAAGATGATACTGATGATAACAATGATGCAAATCTCAATAATTATGTGGCTATGATTGTACTGCCATGAGCTGGCCAACCCTCCTGCCAAAATCCTCAAAGTGAGCTCCTACAGTATTCTGTCAATGTCTACAAAAAATTAATATCATAACTATTCTTTGCATGCCCACTAATTGTACAGTGTTGTCTCACTCAACACACATATCCCCACCTTCCTTTTGCTGATCTGCCTTTACTATAGAAGTCGGAAAATTTTAAATGTATATTTTTCAGCCTCCCTTGCAGCTAGAATCTACTAGGCAACCAGAGTCTGGCCCTTGAAAGATAAGAAGATATCTGCTGAGGACTTCTGTAGGACTTTTCCCTCCATCTTATAGGGGCCATCCTTCCTGGTTTTCTCAACCTACACAACATTTATCTGAGAGGTGCAGAGTGATTGGAAGACAAGAAGTAAGCATTATTTATCTAGATGTTACCAGAATTTAACACTGTATCTGATACATAGTGAGTACTAAGAAAATTGGACAGAAGGAAAGAAGGAAGAGAGAAAGAAGAAGCCTGGGAAGGAGGAAGGGAAGAAAAGAGGGCAGAAAGGGAAAGGAGAGGAAGGAAGGAGGAGAGGAGATGGGGAGAGAGGGAGGAAGGCAGGAGGAGAGGAGGGAGAGAGGGAGAGAGGGAGGGAGGAAGGATGGAAGGAAAGAAGGGAGAATGGAAGGGAGGGAAGGAGGGAGGAAGGAAGAGAGGGAGAGAGGGAGGCAGAGAGGGAGGGAGAGAGGGAGAAAAGAAGGAAGGGACAGAGGAAAGGAGGGAGGGAAGAAGGGAACAAGGGAGGGAAGAATGAAA
Source organism: Equus quagga (assembly GCF_021613505.1). Taxonomy (NCBI): domain Eukaryota; kingdom Metazoa; phylum Chordata; class Mammalia; order Perissodactyla; family Equidae; genus Equus; species Equus quagga. The sequence continues at coordinate 39,174,935 of NC_060286.1, forward strand.
CTCACTAGATATGGAACATAGATATGATCTGGGCCTGATTCACCCAAAACCAACATGCTTCAGTAAATTGCTACCCTTATCATCATCGTCATGGTTATTTTCATCACCATCATCAAGAGGGTCATTATTTATTGAGTAATTACCACAGTTATTGTCAACTAATAGATAATATCTCTTCAAGAGATATAAAGTTTTTGTGGAGAAATGTTTTTGTAATGCTCCGCAAGGATTTCCAAAGAGTTTCATTTGCACATGCACAGGTGAGAATGTACTGCTTTTATGAGAGGTATTACTTATGAGAATGAGTCAGGCACGAGAATGACATATGAGCAAGAAGAACTACTGGAATTAAAAGTAAAACAATTTGGGATAAGGGCATTCGTTCCTTCTGGCCCTCTGAACAGCCTAGCTCTGCCCCCAAATTAATCACTGCTATATTTGGCGTTTGTCTTTCTAGACATTTTCCTATGTGGTGACTTACTTGCAATATGGTGCCTGTGGAAACACATCAGTGTGTGCGTGTGTGAGCATGCACGTGTGAGCTTCACATAAATAGCCTCATAGGTGGCATCGTGACCTGAAAATTTCTTTTCTCATTTAATAGTACATATTAAAGCACTTTCTCAATCTCTGCATGTAGTCCAGTCTCCCCAGTTTTAGCTGATGTGTATGATTCTATCACGCAGATATACCTAAGTTTAAACACGCCCCTTTTTCCTGACACCGAGGTCGCTCCACAGCTCTTCCAACCTGTCAGTTACTAGCAGTTCATCACAGGGCGATGACGTTTCCTCAAACTGTCAGCAAAGCTGTATACTCTTAACTTTTTAAGTTTTCCCAATCTGATAGTTGAAAAGGAGTATGTAATTGCTGTTTTAATTTAGATTTGCTTCATGTTATTTTATAGAGAGTATCTTTTTTCACATTTATGGGTCTTTTGTATTTCCTCTACTCTTCATTCCCAGCTCATAAGTTTTGTCTTTTGTATTGTGCTATTATTGCCTTATTTATTTGTATGTGTTCTACATATATTTCGATACCTTTTCTTTATATTTTGTTACATATGGAGACAGTTTGTAGGTATTTTGAAGATACATATTTTGGAGGTTTATGTAGGTATTTTCTCCTGAACTATCACTTGCCTTTTAGCTTCTTTTTAATAACTGTTTTTTTTGTGGTGGGTAAGATTATCCCTGAGTCAACATCTGTTGCCAATCTTCCTCTTTTTTTTTTTCCTCCCCAAAGCCCCAGTACATCGTTGAATATCATGGTTGTAAGTCCTTCCAGTTCTTCTGTTTGGGAGGCCACAACAGCATGGCTTGATGAGCGATGTGCAGGTCCACGCCAAGGATCCAAACCAGCAAACCCCAAACTACGAAAGCAGAGCGCAAACTTAACCACTGAGCTGCCAAGCTGGCCCTTAGTAACATTTTTAAATGTTGACATTTTCAAGCAGACCCATCTTTTCTTTAGTAGCTTTTGATTTTTGTGTCTTGTTAAAAAGACATGTCAACAAGAACATATCTAACCAAATTTTCTCACAGTATAAATAAGAATATGAGAATGATTCATCTCAAAGTATTTTTTTAAACGGCTTGAGGTAGGGACTGATGATTCCTTTTAAAACATGTAGGAATTTAAAACGATTGACTCAATACCATAGATGAAACAGACCATCCTTCTCCCCATCATTTAAAATGCTACCTTTATGAGATGCTAAATTCTCTTATCTATGTTAGTCTGCTTCTATACTCTTTGTTAGATTTATAATATAGTTTATCTTGTAGATAATAATTTTTTTCAAATTGTTCTGAATGAAAAAGAATTATTTTTTAAAAGTTGTTTTTAGTAAATTTTACACATTTACCATAACAAATTTAGAATTAATTTGTTAAGGTCCTTGAGGAAAAAAATCCTATTTGGATCTGAATGAATTGCTTCAAAATGATAGATCAGGGAGCTGGCCGCATAGCCAAGTGAGTAAGTTTGCAGGCTCTGCTTTGGGGGCCCAGGGTTCACTGGTTAGGATCCTGGATCCTGGGCATGGACCTAGCATCACTCATCAAGCCATGCCATGAAGGCATCCCACATAGCAGAACTAGAATGACCTACAACTAGGATATACAACATGTGCTGGGGCTTTGGGGAGGAAAAAAAAAAAGAGGAAGATTGGCAACAGATGTTAGCTCAGGGCCAAGCTTCCTCACTGGAAAAAAAACAAAAAGCATACTTAAGGGGTCGGCCTGGTGTCACAGTGGTTAAGTGTGCACGTTCCACTTCTACGGCTCAGGGTTCGCCAGTTTGGATCCCGGGTGTGGACGTGGCACCGCTTGGCAGCCATGCTGTGGTAGGCGTCCCACATATAAAGTAGAGGAAGATGGGCATGGATGTTAGCTCAGGGCCAGTCTTCCTCAGCCAAAAGAGGGAGATTGGCAGCAGTTAGCTCAGGGCTATTCTTCCTCAGGAAAAAAAAAAATTAAAAAGCCTACTTAAAAAAGAAATGATAGATCAATTTTGGAGAAGGTTGATATTGATTCATTCCACTCATAATCGTAGTATTTTCTTAATTTATTCACATCCTTTTTATGTTCCTTCTTAGAATGTTATAAATTTCTTCAAACAGGTTAAGCATATTTCTCCTTAAGCTTGGTTCTAGATGCATTAGAGATATTACGGGTACTGCAAAGCATTTTCGTTACCTTTCCTAACTGGTAATGATGTTTTACAGGAAAATGTAACGTTTCAACATTAAACTGATTCAGGGCCCCTTGCTGAACTTCTTTCCTAGTACTCAGTTAGCCAACGGATTCTTTAAGACCATCACTCATAAATTATGGTGCTATTATTGCTTTTTAATGAAAATTAATTAACTTATTTTCTTTTGTTATTTAACTTCAAAGTCTAGGACTATGTTATATACTCTGCTGTATCTCCATAACTAGAACAATGTCACATAAGTGATTAATAAATATTTACTATACGAATGGCAAAGGAATGCTACTGCTAAAAGTGATAAAAGTTTTCTCACTAAGTATGATCTGATGGAGATCTCTGATAATTGTGACTGAGAAAGGTTTCTATTATATCTAGCATGCTAAGATTCTTGTAATTATTTAAGATTATATGTTGTTTTATTAAATAATTTTCACCATCCATTGAAATAATCAGATTATTTTATATCTTAGACTAGTAATACAGTAATTGTTTGAACGATTATCAATGTTGATCAATCCTTGCATTTTTAAATAGATCCTATCTGGTTATGATACAAAATCTTCTAATATATTGCTGAAATCTCTTATTAAATTTTACTTAGGATTTTTGCTTTTATAGTCATTAGTGATATTAGCCTAGAATTTTCTTTTTTATTACTATCCACCTCCATTTTTGACATCAGGTTACAGTGACATTGTAAAATGAGTATTGACTGGATATATAGCAGACTATGTATAACCTAAAACTCCTCACTTTTCAGGAGCACGTAAAAATAAAGGATACAATGTATCAAGCATGTCTTAAGTGTGCACATAAACTTCCAGTTTAATATATAAACAAATATAAAAAATTGACAACAAAAAACAAAAGGGGTCAAAAATCTAGACAGTAAGAAAAGGTGACTCTAAGTCGCAAAGGAAATTCTCATCTTCATAATCTAGATACGCCAGTTGAATGATCATGTAGAGATAGAGGACAAAATATTGGGTCTTTAAAATAACCATAATTAGGATTCAGGTGCCAGGAAAAAGTCAGTTTCCTCAAATAATAGCTAAGAACAAATTCACCTGAAGTTACAATGAGTCAACGACGAAGTTCTGTTTGTTTCAAAGGAAGATCAGAGAGGAGGGAAAAGTCAGTTCTGAAGGTTTGTAAACATGACCCGGGGCTTAAACAACAGAAATTCATTTTCTCACAGTTCTGGGCACCTTTGGGAGTTGTGCATTTTTAATGCATTAAAAAAAAAAAGACCTTTAGGCCATGATGGCTTCATCGGTGATTCCAAAAATTTCCAGGAAAAACAAAATCTTGAACTCTTAGAATAAATATAGAAGAAAGGAATATTTCCCATCTCATTTATAAGATCAGAATAAACTCTGATATCAAAAGTTGACAATGAAATTTTTACAAAGGAAATTATAAACCAGTATTTTCATGAATACAGATGTAAATTGAATTCACCAATAAATAAAAAGGATAACATCTCACAACTCTGTGAGATTTAGCAGAGGCTGGGTTAACATTGGCCTATTTAAATTTGCAAAGCAATTAATATAATTCGCCACATAAGTAAATACAAAGAGAAGCAATAAGATTATCTCAATAATGCAGAAAAAGTATTTGATAAAATTCAAATTCCTTTTATGGTAAAAGTTCTTGGAAAAGTAAGAACAGGAAGAAACTTCCTCAATCTGATAAATGACACTTAGGAATCATCTACAGCTACCATGACACTAGACAACAAAACGTTACACATTTTTCCCCTAAGATCAAGAGCAAAGCAAGAATGTCTGCTGTCACGAGTACAATAAGGCAAGAAAAAAAAAGGCTTAAATATAGAAACAATAAGTAAAACCATCATTATTCACAGATAACATGATTGTGTACATAGAAAACACTATTGAATATACATGACTATTACTAGAAATAAAACTTAAATTTAGTAAAGTTGTGAGATACAGCTTAAGATACAAAACTCAATTATGTTTCTATAATCTAGCAAAAATAATTGAAAAATGAAATTGAAAATTTATTACTGTTTACAGTATTATAAAAATGCCAAACTTGGAAGACATTTAACAAAAGATGTGTAAGATTTCCACATTTAAAACGAAAAAGGAAAAAAAAATTACTGAGAAATTAAAGAAGACCTAATTGATGGGGATGTATACCATATTTATGGATTAGAAGATTCAATATTGTTAAGATGGCGATTGTCCCCACATTGATTTATAAACTCTACATAATTCCAATCAGAATCCCAGTGGTCTGTTTTTTTTAAAAGTGACAGGCTAATATAAATATTTATGTGGAAATGCAAAGGATCTAGACTAGCCAAAGTATCTTGAAAAAATAAAATCAATACCTGGTGTCTAGAATACAAGTAGGTAAGAAACTGCGATACTGGCATAAGGGTAGACAAACGAATCAATGGATCAGAATACAGAGCCCAGAAATAGATTCACACATAAATGGCCACTTCATTTTCAACCAATACACCAAAAAAATTAAATAACTAAAGAAATCGCTTTAACAAACTTTGCTAGAATAACTGGATATCTGTATGGGAAAATAGAAACATAACCTCTCTTAATTCTACTCATAACAATTATTTTTATATAGATCATGGGCCTAAACTGGAAAACTAGAAGTGTGAACATTCTAGAAGGAAACAGGAGAACACCTTTGTGACTTTGAGGTAGGCAAAGATTTCTTAGAGAAGAGACAAGAAACACTAACTCACAAGAAAAAAATGATAATTGGACTTCATCAATTTTAAACATTTTCCAATTAAAAGATACCACTAAGAAAATGAATATGAAAACCACAGACTGGGAGAAAATAATTGTAGTTCAAATAACTGACAAAAGATGTATCTGGAATATATATATATATATATATTGTTTTTTTTAAAGATTGGCAACTGGGCTAACAACTGTTGCCAACCTTTTTTTTTTTCTGCTTTATCTCCGCAAACCCCCCTGTACACAGTTGTATATCTTATCTGCACGTCCTTCTAGTTGTGGCATGTGGGACGCCGCCTCAATGTGGCCTGACAAGCGGTGCCATGTCCGTGCCCAGGATCCGAACCCTGGGCCACCGCAGCAGAGCGCGCGAACTTAACCACTCGGCCACAGAGCCGGCCCCCTGGAATATATTTTTAAAAATTCTAAAAAGCAGTAATAATAATAACGTTTTAAAAAAAATTGGGTAACAGCTTTGAGCAGAAACTTTACAAAGAAGACATAAAAATTACCAATAAGTCCATCGATATGTCCTAAGCATTATTAGTCATCCAAGAAATGCTATATAAAACCACAGCAAGATGCCACTTCATACCCTAGAGCAGCTACTACAAAAACCACAGACAATGGTTAATATCTGTGAGAATGTAGGGTAACTGGAACTCTCACACATTGCTGGAGGAATCTAAAATTGTGCAACTGCTTTCAAGTATTATTTGACAGTTTCTTAGAAAGTTAAAAATACACCTATCCCAAGACCCATAAAATTCACTTCTAATAATCTATCCAAGGAAAACAAAACATACGTTTACATAAACTCTTGTACAAGAATGTTCATAGCAACCTTATTCATAATATATAAAAACTGTAGACAATTCAAATATCTATCAACAATTGAATGGATTAACAAGTTGTCATATGATAATTTGATGGAACACTACTCGATTATACAAAAGAACAAACTACTGATAAATGTAACAACACGGATGAATCTCAAAAATATTACACTGAGTGAAAGAAGTTGGACACAGACCTTTAAACTGCATGAGTCCATTTATATGAAGGCCATCAATAGGCAAAATTAATCTATGGTATCAAAAACCAGAAAGTATCTCCAGGAAGCAGAAAACTTTCTGGGACAATGGAAGTGCTCTCCACTGTGATTGTGTGTGAGCGTTTGGGGTCAGGGAGGGAGGACAGTTACAAGTGGTGTATAAAATTTTCAAACCTCATCGCACTGAACACTTACGATCTGAACATTCTATTCCATGTTAAGTGCATCTCACAAATTCACACCTAAACACATCATAATGAAGTTATAGACACCAAGACAGGAGAAAGTCTTAAAAGTAACCAGAGAAAAAGGATAAATTCTCTACATTGCATTGACAGACTCTCAGCCGTACATCCAAATGGCGATGAGACATCAGAAAAGTAGAAATCTCCCTCAAAACGTATCATAAAAGAAACCTAAATCTCAGCACGTGCTATTCCCTGGAAACAGACCAGATAGAGCTAGCAGAAAATCATTTTAAACTAAGTTTATTTATGCTGTCATAAAAAATAATTTAATCCTAAGTTCAATCAGTTTTGAGAAAAACATAATTAAGAGATTTTGTAAATGAAATCTCTAATTATTAAAATAAAATACTCAAAAGAATGTTTAAAAACAAACTGGATACAGATAAAAATCGAATAACAAAAATTGGAAGATTAATTTGAGAAATTTCCTCAGAACATAGTGCAATTAGTCGGAAAATTTGAAAGAAATGCTGGGTTTCATGTGGAATAACTCCAGAAATTTCAATATACATATAACTGAAGCTCCAGTAGACCAGACATCATATTGAGATATAATGGATGAGAATTTCCCAAAATTAAACGAATTCACCACACCTCAATGGAAAAAGTCCACCAATTATGAAGCAGAATTAATCAAAGAACATAAATAGCCGTATTTATAAGCTCCCTATTGAATCATGATAATTAAGCATTAAAAAAAAAAACCCTGACAGCTCACCGAGAAAAAGATTGTATTGTCCACAGAGAACTGAGAACCCAATTTATTCCAGACTTCTTATCAGTAACACCACGATGGCAGAAAACACTGGTGCAATATCTTCAAAATTGTTGATTAAAAAATATGACTTAAAACCTAAAATTATAGATCCAGGAAAAAAATCATTTTGGAGTAAGTGTAAAATGAAGATACTTTGAACATAAAACAATTCAGAAAGCTGCAAACATTTTCTGAATTTTCTTTAGCAAGAAGGAAGTAATAGAATATTGGAAACAAGAGCAAGCTAAGAACTCAGACATTGGTAATTATAAATAACTACTGTATACAAAAATTATAATATGATATACAATTTTCAACAAGCTCAAACTAAAACTATAGGCAACAACAATATGGCAAATGAAAATATAAAGGTGACTGGAATGGAGTATAAATGAAATAAAAATGCATAAAGCTTGTTGTCATATCAGGCCAAAAATGAAACTATTGATGACATTCTAATTTATTTTATTTATAAAAAGGGAATGAATTCCTTTATTATCTGACATATTTTTATTTATTTATATATTTATATATATTTATATATTTTATATATATTTTATTTATTTATATATTTATATATATATTAGAGAAAATATGCCTCTGTTTATAGAAATGGTTGTGTGTTATTGTCATTTTTTTATAGATTTTTCCAATTTTTCCCCAAAATAATTAAATTCTGGGTACAAATAAATGTATAGAGTATAATCTTATACATTTTTCCAAAGAAGAGAGCAAAAGCTTAGAAGAAAATAAGTGACAGTTAAGAATGTTTCTCTGAGTGGTGGAATTATTGCAGCCTCATGGTCTTCTTTCCAGTTTTCCTAGTTTTCTGCAATTCAAATATTTTAAACCAAAGAATGAATACTTAGGCACCTCACAGCTAATCCCCAAAAATCAGTACTTCAGGATTTGACACTGTATATGATTAATTCTTATGTCTTCATCCCTTCCCACTTTAGTCAAACTCTTTGCAGGATTTATAAAGTTGTTCTTATAATTTCTTTTGATTAGTGGACATTCGGTCCTGTCCAAAACATCCACGGAGACATTTGGTCCACAGAAAAAGGTCCTTGAAATCTGGTCCTTGAGCATATCTAGTCCATGCCAAATGGTCCTTGACATTTGGTCTTGTCAAAAATGACCACACATAGAAAATGCCCCTGAGTTCAAATAGACCGCAATGTTTATTTATGCTTTTCTACAGTTAGAAAAATGCACCGAGGGCAAGTTGAGGATGGGATAAGTATGAGATACATCGTGCATTAATATGTCACTGGGCATTTGGTTGGATGCGGCTGGGTCATTCAATAAGGGTGGAGTTTGAAAGGAGGAGCTTGGTCAAGTCACTATGAAAAATGGACAAACATGTCGATAGAAACACTTTACAAACCCCTCCTTGTTCGGGAGGAGTGAGAATGGTTGTGACTCTCCTACCACATAGGAGTTAGGTATAATAGCTGCCATGAGGGAGATACTGGGCACCCCCTACCACTAGCCGCTCACCCAGGGTTAATGGGTGATGTTCTCCTTGATTCAATGTCCTACAGTGGTATGATCTCAGTTGATGACAAGAAGCGTGTGCGCTGTTTGGAGAAGTTTTAGTGGGTGTGACTCCCACACTTACCTTCCAGTCAGCATGGACCAACATGACCTTGGCTGGTGCCTACCTACTGGCTGATCCAGTCCAGCCAAACCGGGTGTCAAATCCATAAGACATTAGTAAGGTTTCTCCTACCAGGAAACCAGCGACCATTGGTCGGACAGCTACAAAACAAAGAAAATAACCCTTCTCCTGTTGCTTGGCAATATGACATCTTCGTTTGAAGATTATCAGTGGAATATGGCAGAAATAGCATACACACAAAAAGAAAAGCCGACTACATTATAATGGTTTTTGTTACCATTTAGGAGTAAAAGTTACTGGCTCTGTGAAGAGAGGAGAATCTGCAATGTGCGACTGGTCAGGGTTTGGATAACATTGCAATCATTCATGACGGCGCAGGAAAACATCAGCGCAACGTTGGTGTTGAAAGAGAAGTAAGGGAAGCCCGGAATAAGTTAAAATGACACACAGAAGAAGAACCAAATGCAACGCCATCACAGGCACTTCAAAGAACTCTCTGTGATACTCATGATGAAGAGGTTCTGTTAATGCTAGCAGAAAGAAATTCATAAAAGAGGCAAGTAAATAGAATTCAAAACAGCCTTTGACCTCCAAACCCAATTTCATTGCATAGCATTGAAATTCCAGAGGAACATAAAGCGATCAGATATAGAGAACCATTTCTTATGCATGATTCCAGTGTTCAAGTTGATCAAAGAATTCTAATTTATACAACTTATGACAATATTTGATGTTTAAGTGCCAGCACCACATTATTGAGTTATGACACCTTCAAGATGGCACCAACATGTGAATATATGACAATGGAAAGTAATGCCCCTAAGTGTGCATCCTTGTTCCTTGGACGTCCATTTGTGCCTTTGGAAGATATAAATGAAAGTTTGGAGTACATTGTGGAGAATGCAGAAGAAAATTTGAATGACCTAATGGATTCTGTTGAGACAGCGTATGTCTGTGGAAAGCTTGGCAGAGGCAGAAGACCGGAAGCTACAAGATTTCCACAAGAACTTTGGAGTCAGTACATATGCATCAGTATACTGAATGGTGCTCACAGGATGAACAGCACTGTGGAAGGCTGGCATAGCAAATTTCAAAAGCTGATGGTGATGCATCATCCTTCAATTTGGAGATTTACTGAAGTATTAAAAGACAAAAAGCAAAGCAATGAACAAGGTATCACCCAAGTTCTTGGTGGTCACACTCAAACAATGGCTACCAACTTTATTATGATACCAACAAAATGAAACTCATATAATCGAAATTGTTAACAGATACAACAAATATAAAGCCAATAATCAGGTCAATACATACTTGAGAGCAATTGTCCATTGACTTTTGAGTAACCCTGCAGAATTTTACGACGAGAAAGAACAAGAATAAATGTGAAATCAAAAATTCATCATGAATTACAATAAAAATAATGTACATAAAATTTTAATAAAGTTAAATGTTTGTATTATTTAACAAATCATGGGTCCAATGCCTCCATGGACATTTTGGACAGGACCAAAATTCCAGCAAGATTTCTTTTTATAGCTTTCCAAATACATTTTATTATGTTTCATTTTCAAGAGTTTTTTGAAATTGGTATGCCTGCGATTGGTTCATATTTTAATAGAGATAAATTTCTCTTTGTCCCTAAAGAGTTCACAGAGTATAGGGAATGTCAACAATAATTAGCCCCAAAGATAGGCAAAATGGGAAATAAAGACACTATAGCATTTTATAACAGAATCAGCTACTCTGCATCATGGACAACATTTCTCACTGTCCAAGAGGTGCATTCAAGCTCATGAAAGTTCTTTCTTCTTCATATGTCACCAATTCTTCTTTCCAGAATCCTTGACGCTCTCCAGAGAAATATAAGAGAATTTCTGGACCCATTGCTTCAAGACTTTGAACAAACTGTAAAAGTCAATTGTTTGAAAGAGTTTGAGCTTTGCAAATCAGACACACATGGATTTTGTTTCTGGTTCCCCCAGTTAACAGTAAGACTTAGTAGAAAGATGAGGATGACAATACTTGCTATTCATTTTTCTGTCAGGGAAGGTGAGTCTCACATTCTCTCACATGGAATGTTCTCAACAAATGGTCATCATTACTTGTGATATTTAGTTCAATGAGTGGCAAAAACTAAAAAATCTGATATTTGGGCTTTGTAGTATCAAATATCAAGTTGAATGACAGGTTTTCACTTTTCAATCAAAACACGGAACTCTCATAAAGAGGCTAAGAGACTCAAAAATCATGCTTACGTTCAGCAGCACGAGGTAGTGGTAAAACTGGGCTTTGAAGTCATATAAATCTTGTTTTAATTTTAATTTCTACGTGTTCCTGGCAATTCCTTAGCAAAGATTAGCTTAACATTTTAGCCTCAGTTATTTTCATCTGCAAAAAGGATACAATCAAACCTATTTTACACAATTTTGGGGGATAGTTAGCAATAATAGATAGCCATTGTTATTATTACCAAATAATAACACATAACATTTTTTGAGTACTTAAAATGTGTCAAGCATCATGTTAAGTATGTTTCCTGCAGTTAATCCTCACACAGCTCTGCAAAAGAGATGCCGTTTCCATCCCTGCTTTCTAGATGAGGAAACCAAGCGCAGAGGGTCTGGGCTTCCGCACACGTCCAAGTGATAGGACTCATCGCTCTCAGCTCTGTAACAAAACTGCAGACTCACCAACGTCTGGGAAATAAAACCAAACCAAGCACAAAAAGACAAGGCCTATGGAAATTTGGCTTCCAAACCAAGTAGTTCTACTTAGTAGAAGCTCGAAGCTATTTTTGAAAGGGCTATTTCCACTTACAGAGATGTTCAGCCGAGCAGCAACTATTCCCAGTCATTGGCCAAGTGTTCAAAGGGTTTCCTCTGCTCTGTTCCCAGGTCCTTCCACTGTGGCTGGTGCAATACAAACCAGTAGATTGGCCTCTTCCCACTCTTGTCCAGTCTCCAACCTTGTCATGGCTGGTTGACCCTTCATGGCTGGCCAAGTCTCTGCTTGCTGAAGTCATAATCTTGTCTCTTCAAGTAAATCACGCAAGGGTTTAGCAATGTGGAATTCTTTTTTAAAAAAGCTCATTTTTAAATACAAAGGTAAACTGAAAATTTCTCTCTCCTTTTATTTTTTAAGATGATTTGAGATGCCAAAACAGGAAAATGTGTTGACTTGAAGATGGACATTTTTATTTTTAAAATCTAAAAATGAATTCTTCTGCTTCTCATTGCCAAGTTTAAGATTCTATTTCACAGTAACTCTGATTGCTGAGACTTTTCCAATGTCTGCTGAAAAGTGCTCCTCAAACTTGTGGCCTGCACGATGTAGGGACAAGCTGCACTCTGAGATAGATGTTGACTTTGGAACTATGAAAATTTCAGAAACCTACTAAAAGAGATTTTGATTGGTAAATGACCAGCCTGTTACCAACAAGGGGGAAAAAAAAGATAGATTTCTTTATAAATGCCTTCTGTTAAAGGCAAAAGAAAAATAGACTTTGGGGACTTGGACTCCATTAACCAACATTGAAAATGCTTCATAGTCATACTTTTTTTTTTTTTTAAAGATTTTATTTTTTCCTTTTTCTCCCCAAAGCCCCCTGGTACATAGTTGTGTATTCTTCGTTGTGGGTTCCTCTAGTTGTGGCATGTGGGACGCTGCCTCAGCGTGGTCTGACGAGCAGTGCCATGTCCGCGCCCAGGATTCGAACCGACGAAACACTGGGCTGCCTGCAGCGGAGCGCACGAACTTAACCACTCGGCCACGGGGCCAGCCCCCATAGTCATACTTTTTAATACAAATAATTGCCACCTTCCCTCCTCTCCCAGGTTACATTGCTCATAGCTTCATTTTGGTCACGACCTTACGTCGCTTTTGTTTTATTTTGTTTGTTTGAGTGTTTTGTACATTTTCTAATCAGTTGATCTCTCCTATCAGACTGTAAACTCTTTCAAGAAGACATAGAATTGAATTATGTCTGTTTCTCCAGCAACTATCGTAGGACCGGACACATTCTATTTTAGTATTGCATTTGTTAAACTTCCCAAGTTCGAAAGATAGCCTGTGAAGTCACAAATAGGCCTTCTGAGCTGCATCCTCTTGGACTCTATTCAAACTGAAAGACAAAGGGAGGAGATTCTTGAGGATTTTACACCTTGTATCTTCTCAGCAAAGTCTCACCTCTCATTATTTTGCATTGACCTGCTCTTCCATCGTATGTGTTGTCTATTCAGTGTCTCAAAAAGAAGCGGCCGTGACCAGCAGGAATTAGCAGGACCCAGCTCCTTCTAGAACTGGTTCAGCCTTTCCTGAGCCCTGAAGCCCTGGGACCATCACATCACCTCCTTGAAGCCTTGATTTCTTCACTTGTAAAATAGGAACCCTAATCATGGCCATGCCTGAGCCGTGGAGAAGCTACAATTATCTGATGAGTCACAGTGTAAGAAAGTGTGTGATGACGAGGGTGGTGGCAGATGTCCAGAGAACCAGCTACTTGGACACCATTGACTCCATTTTTCATTTGTCACTCAGGTGTTTGAGTGCCGTAGAGGCAAGGATGGAAAAGTGCAAATGATCAGAAAACAGAATAAGCCCCTTTCATCATTTTGCCCCACATTTCTGAAACAACTCACTTTTTTGTTTCTCAGAGGGGGTCACTATAGCTGAGAACAATTAAGTTGCTCCTCCATAATTGTGCATTTAACAAAATGCCTTGGCTGGGGGTTGAGCTATTGTGTCTGACAGTTCCTATAGTAATCTTTCCAATAACAACAATAATGGTTGTTTGGAATGCTTATCGAGTTATCCATTTTAGAGAATGCTCCCAGATACACTCTCTAAGTGGATGCTTTCTGAAGGTTGGTATGGGTACCACTGCTGATGAGTGAGATGACTTTAGCTAGTACACAGATTAATATTTAGAAAAAAAATAAGAAGTATCTTTTTTTCCAAAAAGTTACTTTACAGTAAGGAATATCACTTTTTCTTAGACAGCAATGGTATAATGTTCCCTTTGTAAATATATTTATGTACTTTACCAAATTAAAAAAAAAAATCAGTTTAGAAAAAAATGTGAAGGGCTAGATGAAAGGTACACCCATTTGGCCAAGATTGCAAAGGCGTTAGATGTATGACTAAGTGTTTGGCAAACCTTCCTCAACAGGCCTTCATTAAATCTTCATTAAAACTTGAAGATATAGATATCATGATCCCCATCTTTTAATAAGGGGACCATATTCTGAGACATGAAGGATCGTACAAAACTCTCAGTTACTGAGGCACAAAATCAAGAGCAATGATAATTGAATTCAGGTTTCTAATTTTAAAACTGGTGTTTATGACATCACCGCTTTGTAGGCTGTCTTCATTTCTTTATGTATTTATTGATTCATTAAGTCATGTGATTAACATCTCCTCGGTGAACACAGATTACCTTCAGTCACAGCAAAAGTAAATCTATATGACCCAACTTGAATTGTCACCTGTCTGGCTCCTCTTGGCCCAAGGGATGCTGTCTAAGAGTGATCACCTTTTCCTTTTAAGAAAAGACAGAAAGTCTTTTTCATTTAAGAAACCATCTTGCAAGCCTCCCAGTGAAGAACTGAAAATTCCCTCTATACTGTCGAGAGTTAAGTTTCTATTTGGAGGAAAGTCAATCTCCTCAGTTCAAAGAAAAACATATTCAAAAAGAGAGACCAATACACATAGTACAGGCGGCATCTTGAACATCAGATATCCTAAAAACTGAAATGCTGATCTATGAGTAAAGAAATGAGAACCATATGGCTTTTCCCCCCTTAATAGACATATGGGCTTTACAAAACAGGGAGAAACATACTTGGCAAAATGCTTTTCAAATTTTACTCAAACCACAGAACTTTAAAAATATCTTAACATGTCTAATGAACCCAAAATGTGTCCTTGCTCACCCAAATTAATCTAACACCATTTTAGTAAACATTTATGCCTACTATGTGCCAGGCCTATAAACACACACACACACATACACACACACACACACACACACCAAAAAAAAAATATTGAAAGTAGAAGACATGAACGAAGGGAAATATATAAGGCAATATAATGCATTGATAGACGTTTGTGGGAAATGTCATGAGAACTCAGAGGAGAAAGCAGCTAATAGTTGCCCCAGGGTAGAGGGCTAGTCTGATAAAGCTGCTAGGAGGAGGTGACAATTGCATCAGGCCTTTCCAGATCCGTAGGAGCCTTCCAGGCAAGGAAGAGGAGAGCAGGTAACAAGCCAAGAAATCAACAAGAACAAAGGCATCAGGCCCTGAAAATGCAGGATGGTGGAGAATGTAGGCATGGTCCAGGAGGTACAGCCTTGGGGGCTGGTGCTGGTGCAGTGCATGGGACGGACAGCTTGGCTGGTCAGGGCCAGCCAGGGAACTTGGACTCAAGCCTTTAAACAATAGAGAGCCTTGGGGGAAAAAACAGCTTTTGTATTAATTATCAAAATAACATATACTTTGAAATTTTCTTTAAAGTGGAGAGTGAAAAGTGGTGCATCCATTGAATATGCCTCCCCAATCCTCACCTCTCAGCCAAATTTGACTTAAGAGGGAACAACAGTTTCCTGTGCATTTTTCTGGAAATTTCTACACGTCATAGAATATGTATGTGTGTATATGTGTGTGTGTATGCATGTACTTAGACATATAAATTTTTATATTTAAACTTGTGGGGGAGATTTTAAGCAGATGGGTGACATAATCAGAGCTGTCCCTTAGAAAAATCTTGAGGGCCTCAAAGGATGTTAAAGAAACACCGTGCAGGAGCTCAGGTGGAGCAGGAATGTCCGGTTCTGTTACGTCCCATCCCTGATGCTTCTGAGATCTTTCTCAGACCCAGGGTTTTCTGAAATTTGTCTCTTACTCTTTTTTTATTTTTTTCCTGCTGTGCTATTTACTTCCATTCATAGAGTAGCTTCAGTTCAATAAATGATGTGTTTGCCATCAGAACAATTTGATTCTCATTCTAATTATAGCAACAAGCTGCTTCCCCTAAGCATATTATGGGTGTTTCATTATTTTAAATTGTTATCTTCCATATTAATTACAGAAACAGTTGATCTTTTCTGATAAGCAGGCAGCTGCAAATTCCCTTTTTATGTCTCATTGTAATAGGTGAAGCATCAGGTAAAAATTAAATCAGACTCTAATACAAGCCATGATAGAGGCACACGGAGGCTGCAACGGGCCACCTCCGCTGGGCTGGGACTTGGTGTTTTCCAGAAGCACTGAGCGCCTGGCTCAGCCCTCGGGCGGCACACCCTCGAGCTTGCTGGGTGCTGCTGACCAAGGTCTCGTAAAAGGCCTCTCTGGAAGGAAAATACATAATTGACACAAGGAGTAAATCAGCTCCTGAAATGGGGAAGGTCCAAGGAGGGTGACACCCTGCTCTGACCTATAATTAGGGCTGTCACTCACTGGAAGGAGGGGTCAGGGTGGCAGGACACTAGTGTTCTGGGAAAGCCCCTCCCTTCAAGGAGAGAGGCCAAAGGCTCAAGTGACTCACCTTCCATGTTCCAGATTAGCATCAGGATGGGACAGGTGGGGCCATCCCAGCTCAGAGCCCAGAAGCCTGAATATGCCCAGACAGGCCACTAGCTTTCCCCTTCCTGGTGCAGCCTCCTCACGTACCAAGGCCAAGCTAAGGAACAAAGGCAATATGATTCTGGAGGAGTGGCCTGCATTTGGTGTGACCTCCCAGATCACAGGAGATAAGCTGGACCGTAACCAGCCCCACACCTCCACTTCTACTCCCAAGGCCCCCACTGGCTTAGCCATTTACATTTGATAGCTCAGCTCCTTATTCCTGTGTGCTGGTCTAGAGGTGTGGAAGGAGGCATTTAAAACAAACAGACAACAAAAAACCCTGAAACACAGTGGGATAAAGACGAAGATAAAGAGTGAAATAAAACCAAAGTGAGAGAAGACTGAGAACAGATTAGTAAAATAAATACAGGGGAAAATTAATTTACAACAATGGATGCTAGACAGTCCTTCACAATTGTTAAAGCAGAGCTGGAAACTTAGCTCTGAGCTTCCTAGCAGCTAAAGCAAAGAAGGAAACACAGTTGGTTATAAGATCTATAGCATCCAGAGGGGAAAAATGTAAGACAAGTCACTCAGGAGAATGCAAGTCTAAGATGAATTTCCCCAGGATGTCCTCATAAAAAGAACACCTCATGTGGGATCGACAGCATCCCCAGTGGCACTCCCACAATAAGCGTAGTTTTCAGCATCCCCATCCCAAGTGAAGGTGTTTGGGACCAGTTGAGAAGCTTCTGCTGTACAGAATCACCAGAATACACAAAGATTCATGGCAAAGCTAGACTTTAGTGTGTTTGGGGAGGAGTAGGAGAAAGCCTCTGAGACTTCGAGGTCAGTGTGTAAAGGGAAAAGCAATGAAAAATCTCCTTCCTGCATAAGATTAGCAAGTCTTCACTCTAGTACAGTGTTTTACAGTTGTCGACGAAAATAATCCATAACCAATGTATAAGTGAAAATTTGGGTGAGTTTATCCTGAGCTGAAATCTGAGGACCATGGCCCGGGGACTTTCTTCCCGAAGGAAGAAAGGGTACCAAAGAAGTGAGGCATACAGAGTGGTTATATACCCCCAAGCAGGACGTTTCACATATGATTGAAATGTCCCTCCCACAATAGTCACAAGATTGCCCTGTCGGCACAGCGCTTGATGGACACAGCACGTAGTGGGTCTGCTCTCTCTCTCGGAGGGGGTAGCAGGAGGCAAGTCTATTGTCTTGAGCTGGGTGGTCACAGGTGAGCAGCAATCAGTTTCTAGCCTAAGGAAAGATGCTTAATCCTTAAAGAAATGCCAACGTTGGGAGCGGGAGGGAAGATGCACCTTTATCTCAAGGGCCTTTGCTCTTGCCATAGGGAATATCTAAAGCAGATATGCAATGCATGCTCAACAGCCAAGGTCAGGCCCTTTTGGAAAGACAAGGTCAGGCCAAATTAGGTTTACACAAAATGGCTTCCTCATATACTCCAATATATCCTATTACTTGCCATTTTTATTTGTCATTTGCCATTTTTATTTGTCACAGTGTAGTTATGTTGCTGTCCTATTCAACTTTCTGTGATGATGGAAATATTCTATATCTGCACTGTCCAATCTGGCAGCCACATGTGACTATTGAGCACTTGAAATGTGGCCAGTGTGATGGAGGAACAGCATTTCTAATTTTGTTTAATTTTAATTAAACTTGAGTTTAAAGAGACACATGTAGACGGTGGCTACCATGTTGAATGGTGCAGGTGTGCGTGTTCACTTTCTCCATCCCTTTGTGGATTTTCATCCTCACAGCATCCGTTTCCAAAATCGACGGGATTTACTCTTCTGTCCATTTGACGCTGAACACGGTACATGTGGAAACCTTGCCAACAAGTTCCCCTGAGGGCAGGATGAAGGGGCAGGGGTTCCAGGGCCATCAGAGCTGGGTTCAAACCTTGATTCTGAGTGACATTTGACATGGAGCATCACTTCTCTGAGCCTCAGTTTCCTCATCTCTTAAACAAGGAAAATAACCTAATCTCCTGAAAGCACATGGAGATACAGTTGCAAATGGACAGCCACATGGAGTCACAGCTGTACATGTGTGAACACAGAAACAGGTTTAAATGGATGGACACCAGAGTGAGAAGAGAGGTGCCTTGGGGAAGGGGCCATCACATAAGACCATCTTTGTCTTTACTTTCTCAATGTCAAGAAGATATGAACATTTTTCTTGTGAATTTTTTTTGAACAAACTAATTAAAAAAAAAAAAGCTACCAGCACTCATTTGTTTTAATTTTCTTTTTCCACCCTACATTCTATGTATCATTGCAGGGTGGAATCGTTCATACGTTTGCTCATTCATTCATTCATTCAATGAATATTTGTCTCCACCATCCCCCTGGCCTCTGGGGTCCCCCGTTCTGGAGGGGTGCGCCACGGGACGTGTTTTTCATCACTCTGATAGGAAGCACCTCTCCAGCCCAGATCCGTCTCTGGGAAGCATCCAGTCCAAACGACTGAATCCACATCGCTGCCTGTTACTGAAAGGACGCTTTCTGCAAAGCATGGTGGATGGCAGACGGAAACGCCTTGATCAGGCTCTCTTGACATAACAGCTGTTATCTCCTTATGAAAACTCAAGCAACCTTGAAAGGCAATATTTTTCTATGCATTTAGTGTTAAATGCATAAAAGATACTGGATTGATCTAAACAACTGGGGGCAGGAGAGGGCCAGGATGGATACCTCCCAAGAGAAACCTGGACTTCACGCTGCCTGCTCTGCCCAGAACGTGGGGCTTGTCCAGTCGTCCTGTTTGCTGAACGCCTGGCAATGAGGATGCTTAAAAACTCTCCGTCAAGCCTAGTCAAGCCATTCCTGTATTTTTAAATCACATAGCGGCCCCTGATCACCCATAGAAGAAAATACAAACTCTTTAATACGACGTTCAAGGCCTTTCTGACTCTACCCTCTGCTCAGCAACCTCACAGCGATTTCCTGCTCCCTCCGCTTCTGTTTGTCTATCTGCCTCCCTGTGGTTCCCAGGCACACCCGGCTGCCTTGCTCCATCCTGTGCTTGTTCTCCACTCTCCCTGGTGTTTCCCTTTCTCCTGCTCTTCTTCCTAGGGAGCTTCCTCACCCTTCAGGCCCTGACCAAGCCTCAAGTCATTGCCTCATTTAAGTCTTGAGTCACGTGGGCCGGGCCAGTCATGCTGGGTTCACTTCCCAATCTCTGCGCATGCGCCACTCCATTGCAATGGTCGATTTCCCTGACCGTCTTTCCATGAGATGATGAGCTGTTTGGGGTTGGGGTCTGGCCCTTGTGAAAAACAGTTGTTCACGTGTGTTAACTCCTGACTCTGCTTCCAGCACTTTGCTGGCATGCCCTTGTTTCATCCTCAACAACCTCCAACTCCATAAAATGCAATGAGGCAGCCACTGTTGCAATTTCCATTTCTACCGAAGATGAGGAAACTGCAGTAAGGCGGGTTAAGCGATGTGCCCAGGGTCACACAGTTTCTACATGACAGAGCTGTGGTCTGACTTCAGGCGGAATAAATTCAGAATCGAAGTCTTGCCAGGACCTAGGCATGCAAGAGGTCAACAAATGATGGTGGATTGGACTTTGTAAGTGAAAGGATAAGAAGCTGGGGGCCTCCACGGCCAGGCCTCTAGGGGACCTTGTCATCTCCCTATGCCTCTGCTCAGCCTCTCCTCAATCTGTACCCTCAGCTCAGCAGGGTCATGCTCAGTGTGCAACATGCCTCCATCCCCATCCCCAGCTTGGTGTGCTCGGTGCCATTGATCCGAGACACCTGCCGACCCAGACCTCTTCCTATCTTCCCACCTTACTCTTGCTGATAAGATCCAGTGATGTCCTGCTTTCTCAATGACATCTTCGGATTATTTCAGGCCTCAAAATCCCTCCCCTCCGATTTCAATTCAGATTCAACTGGTGCGTATTGGTGATCAACCATGTGTCACTCCTACAGTCTCTTCTCTATATGTTATTCTTTTAGTCCTCCCCCAAGTCCTAGGGGTCAATTTTATCATCCTCATTTTGCAGAAGAAAAGTGAATCTCAGAAAGATTTATGCCATGCAGCTGAAGTGTGCCAAGGTAAAGATTCACTTCCATGCTCACGTTTCTATACCAAGATGCATGCAAGAGACACGGTTGCTGCTTGGTTAATGTCAATTAATAAAGTCGGCCAGGTTGGATTCGTCTGTCATTTTTCAGTTGTGCTTTTCTTTATGCATCTTTCCTTATACTTCTTGAAGTTCTTCCCATATTTTATTTCATAACAAAAATGTATGCTGTCTTCTTAAAATACGTAAATCGTTGTTGGTTTGTATGTCATTCATGTAAGAATTGTCTGCTCTTTATATCATGATAGGCTGTCTCCTGCTTTCCATGGAACACTTTCCTGGTGCATGGGTTGCTTCACTTTCATCTTCACTCTGCTATAGGTAGAATGACTGTACATTTAAGTGTAAGGATTGTTCAAGTTGGTGTGACAGCGGGGGATGGTGAGGACTGTGGTAAACTAAGGAGAGCGTGCTCCATTCAAAACGCATAGCTGCAATTAAAATCTAGCGGATTGCGGTCTCAGGATTTCCATATCTTCCAACTCTTATAGAGAACCAGGCAAAAAAAATTTTGTTTAAAATCTTGGTGGCCGATTCAAATGTTTTTTATTCTTTGTTTCCATATTTTATTTTTTCTTTATTAAGAAAATATAAAACTTGTCCAAAGGCCTGAAATAGCTTAAAAATTGCTAACTTATGGGGCCAGCCCAGTGGTGTAATGTTTAAGTTCACGTGCTCTGTTTTGGCAGATCGGGGTTCACAGGTTCAGATCCTGGGCTTGGGCCTACGTATCGCTCATCAAGCCATGCTTTGGTGGCGTCCCACATACAAAGTAGAGGAAGATTGGCACGGATGTTGGCTCAGGGACCATCTTCCTCAAGCACAAAGAGGAAGATTAGCAACAGATGTTAACTCAGGGCCAATCTTCCTCACACACACAGGCACACAAAAATTGCTGAGTCGTGGCTTGTTTTACAACATAGATGGCCGTCTCTAACGCTCTGCCTCACCTGAGTAATCTGACTTATTTACCTTATCAATTACACCTATCATGTTATTTCCCCATCTCCAACCAAACCATAACTCCTTGAGGGCAGGGATGCTGCTTGACACAGCTTTCATAGCCCACAATTTCCCACTGAGCCATGGAAATTTTTCTGGATGCCCTCTGATTAATTGACTCCATTCCTTCCACCTGAAATATCAGAGTAGCGAGAAACCCTATTTCCTAATTATCTGCCAGACACGGATCTTTGTACTAATAATCTGATACACGCATTATCGCATTGGATCTCATGGCTCCCTACGAGGAAGGCATAATCCCTATTTTAAAGATAGATAAGAAAATTGAGGTGCAGCAAAGTGGAGTCATTTGTGTGTCACACGTCAGCACACAACCCCTGTCTGCTTAATTCCAGAAAGCACTTTTCTCCCACTACCTCATGCCCACACAAAAGACAACATTTTCCCAAGGATTTTGTTTGAAAAGATGCGTTCCAGTTAAACGACCTTTGAAAATGCAAACGTCGAAAGAATGCGTCAAGTACCGCGCTGTGATTAGAGTTTGTGACTGCACAAAGCCAGCAGACTCCTCATAGACAGAGGGGCTGAGCTGATTGCTTTGGTACACAAGTGAAAATGTCTCCCTTTAAAATGCTGAAAGGCAAATCAAATCCCTTTGGGATGATTCCAATTCAGAGACTCTTTAAACACAATTTCACTCCACCAGCCAGGGCACGTCGAAGAGACACACAGGGAAGAAATGACAAGTGCCAACCCAGCTGGTCAATTGAGGCTTGTCCCTCAAGGAGCGTATGAATCGGGGTCACTGTAGGTCAGAAGAGGGTGCTGAGGAGCCAGTGAGCTTCTCCTTGGAATCAATAACCCCATCTTCATGAGCTGCCTCCTACAACCCCTACTGCCTCCATGCGCAGCCATCATGAAGCAGAACTTGCTCCAGAGAGTGAGTGACGAGCCCAGGTCCTGTCCCCAGCAGTGCTGCCTGGATTCGATCCGGTCACTTAAGTCTCTCTAGACCTCTGTGTCATTATCAATGAAACCTGCACATGGCGGGGTGGGGCGGGAGCATGCCATCTAAGGCCCCTTCCAGTTCCGATGGCCTCTGATTCCATTGAACCCTTCCCAACCCCAAGCTCTGTTGGTGGCCTTGGTGGCCTCCTCTGTATGGTTGCCTTTTTTGGCATACTTCCTCCTGGATAACCAGGTATAGAAGCCAAGGGTTCATTTCTTGTTAGTATATTTATTGGCGTTTCTATGAAATAACAATGGCAAACACTTCGAAGCGCTTTCTATCTGTTAACTCATTTAATTTTCACAACAATCCTATGGAGTAGGTACTGTGGGGAAACTGATGCATGGAGCGGTCAAGCGTATTGCCAAGGTCACACAGCTAGAAAGTCTAGAATCTGGGGTTGGAATCCAGGTGTGTATGGCTTTGGAGAACTTTCTCTTTACTACTTTATCTGTGGTTCCCAAGTTTATCTGCACCTGAGAATCGGTTGGAGAAGCTTTGAAAGTTTCCAAAGCCAAGGGCATACCCCAGACCAATTAAATCACTGACTTTGGGGGTGGGACATAGGCACCAGGGGTCAGGGAAGCTCCCCAGGTGACCCCAATGTGCAGACAATGTTGGGAATGCTCACCATCCTGTAGAGTCCGCCTCTCCTCTACCCTGGTGCGCAGAAGAGGAGATAATCAAGCAGTGGAGAGGGATAAACCTTTGGAATCTGCAGGCCCGAGTTCGCCATCTGGCTCTGTCACCTACTAGATGCGCAAACCTTCACAACGCACTGAATTCCTTCCACCTCGCCACTCTTTGCTCCGGTGTTAGCTCAGTGATCTTAATAAGTCACGTGATATTTCTGAAGTTCACTTTCCTCCCATTTCAAATGGCTTCCTAATACCTGTCCCACAGGGTTCTTATGAAGGGCAGAAGAAACACAGGGCGTGAAAGCAGAGTAACTGCGCAAAATAAAAAAAGGATGTCGTATCTGAATACAGCACCTACATCCTGTTCACACACCCCCTTCCGAGAGCACAAACACACACACTCACACGAGTTCAGACAACACAGACGCACACACTCACACACGGCAATGACATGAAAATAACTCTGATTTGATTTCTGTATTAAAAATGAAATCCTCTCTCACAACTTATTCTTTATTTGCATGTTATGAAGAAATCATCAAAATCTCCCTTTTTCCTTGTTGCTTGATAGTTGTTTGTCTTTATTTAAGTTCAGAGAAGAAAAGGCGACATCAACTGAAGATATTTTCAGAGCCAGACTAATGGTGGTGGTGAGGGCTTTTTCATAAATTTGAAAAATAAAATTGTTTTCATTTCTTGTTGCTGTAATAACTGTGCAAGACTGAGCGATGAGAGTCTATTTTCTCACTGAAATTGTTTTCCTCGATCGTGGGCTCACTCTTCACACTTGTTGGCTATTATTGTAGGTTTCCTAATGAATGTTGACCTTCTACCAGCACTGGCAATAATGCATTCTTTTAAATACAACAGTGGTGTCTTAAATTACACTGAGGTTTCAAATAAGAGAATAATGTACGTTTTACTTGGGTGGCACCATTCATTAGAATTGTCTTTTTACCAATAGAGTTAATGGAATAATTCTTATTCAGGTTTAATACCGTATTACTGCAAGATGCCAGAATATCGTCATTCATGATTATAGTGGCTCCTTGCTCTGTCTCTATTGGTCACTTCCTCCTGAAGAGTTATTCTTTTAAAAGCTCCTTAAATACATCCCCCGACTCTAAAACCTTGATCTTGCTAAGTGATCATCTCTATCTCTTAAGCTTCTTTTGTCTTGACTATTTCAAAGACTGTCTATCTGATGTGTCTTGCTACTCCGATCCATTTTCCCACTGCCACCAGAATTACCTTTGCAAGCACAGATCCCACATCCTCCTCCTGATTTCAAACTTCTTTTGACACTCCACTATACACAAGAAAAAGCACAGCACATAAATCCCTTAGGGGCCTGACTCGCCTTCAAATCCCCACCAGGCTCCTTGAGCTCCAGGTCAAGAAACTTTTCAACATTCTCTGAGAATGCCACCCTCTTTCACTTTCTGATGGCTCTGTTGCTACAGTTTATTTGCCTGTATTGAGAAAGGAGGGGTGCAAATTATTTTTTGAGCAGCTATTATATGTGTGGTCCTAGTAGGCACTCTCTACATGTTATCCATTTTCTACCATCCTCACTCCAAAGCATCCTTCAAAATGAAATGCAAGTAGCCCAGCTCAGTGAAGCTTTCCTAGAAGTCTTAAGGCGTGGTCCTCTCTCCTCCCTGCCTACTGTGCCTTGTGCTGTGTTATAGCACTGTGTCTTGGCAGGTTTCCTACCTGCAAAGCCTGAGTGGGGATGCTTTTGCGGGCAATGTGTTGTGAGAGAGTTCCCAGGTGAAACCCAGAAGGAAAGTGGGCAGCAAGATAGTGCCAGAGAAGAAGATGTGGTTTCATCTGAAGTCCAGCCTCAGCCTGAACCCACAGGGAGCTCTGGTGCATGAGTTGACCTGCTGTGAATTCAGGGGCTAAGCTTTTATGCTCCTGATCAGCTATTCATTGACTACAGGCCATGTCCTGGTTAACAGGTGAGGGGAGGTATAAGCTCTTAGGCATCCCAGAGCAAGGCAGTTTTATTTGCCTTGACAAACTTCCTAGAGAAGCATGAAGCTGCAAGCTGTGGCAGTTGAGGGGTGGCCACACCAGTTTGGCAGAAGTGATCTGGGGGTCTATTACAAACTATGCTTCAATTGTTTATTTTGCGTCGGTCCCTTCCATAGCCTGTAAGATCCTCGAAGGGAGTGAATGTCTTCCTCAAATTAAATCCTGAGAGTCTAGGCCAACATTTTTTGACACATGGTAGGAACACTATATTGTTTTGAATGATGACCCATCTATGAACTACCTACACTCAACAAAGAACTATTCCATGTTCTAAGAATTTAGTAAGTTACTAAACATGGTTCTAGACTTCCAGAATCTTGCTGTGCCCTTCGGGGGATGCGAAGCACACTTGCTGAGAGCTATTGTTGCAACTCCATCTGGGGTTGTGTGAAAAGAATGGCATGTGCAGTAACGAGGTCCAACTGCAGGCTAGGCACTGGGTTAGGTGTTTATCACATGGGAAATATGCAGATATTAGCATGTTCCCTGACCAAAATTGTTGATGAATAATCTCAATCTTACCCACTCCCCTGATTTCTAAAGGAGAAATATCCCTACATGCTAGGTCACATCAAGGACTCTCCTTTGTTGTGAAGAATTTGGGAATTAAGCAAGAAAAAAGAGAAAATGGAAAAACCTAGAAAGACGGAATGATTCATGTAATTCAGAGTTGAGGAAGAGAGTGGAGGAAGAAGAAAGAAATGGACAAGTTGTGTGGGTTAGGCTTGGGATTGCCAGCAGGAGAGTGAAAACATTGGGAATTAGCTACTGGGGGATGTTAAATGTGACAGTGACGGGAAAAGTGGAGTTTATAGATATCCGATGTGTAGTAATTATGTATTCTTCCTCTTTCCTTGACATTTCCTTAAGAGGATCAGCAAGAGTGAAGTACCTTACCTACCTCTTAGATGCTGGAATGTATTTATCTGAATGTTACACTGTGCTGAGTTGGCATCACAAGAGGATCTTGGTTTTATTTGAGTTATTCACACAGTATCTCATTTAATGGTTATTACACTTAGTTTTGTGATAAGTGACTGAGGTTCAGAGATGTTAAATAAGGTTCCCAAAGCCATAGAGGTGGTAACTATTGATTTCAGGATTTGACTCCAAGTTCATCAGACTCCAAATCCATATTCTAGCCCTTTTGCTACAGAGCATCTCTGATAAAGAACAAAGATAATATCAGCCCCATGAAAACATGTTTGGGGAAAAACTCAAGTGGACTTTAGGTCCACTGTCTGAAGGACTTGGCTTTAGGTGTCCAGAGTAGAGAGAGTTCTCTGTGGGATAATATTCAAGGAAAGGGATTATGAGTTGAAATGGAGCTTGAGTTGGATCTGGAGTCTGAATCTAAAATATCCATTAGGCTCTCCGATTTTAAAGATTCTCCAGGGCCATTTGGTAAAGAGTATATCAAAGATAGACATTAAAATCAAGAAAAAACCATTGCCCTGCTATTTCAAGTAAAATGACATTACTTTTATAGACTCGAAACCAGATTGACTGACTTCCATACAGAAAGATTAATTCACTTCAAGAACCACTGAGATTTATTCACTCTCATTTGCCTCTCATGACACCAAATAACTGGTGAGACAAGACGGTTTGACTCTCCTCTCTTTGGTTTTGAAGTTGAATTGATACAGCCATCAAGCTGTCATTCACAGAATCTGAAAGAAGCAGTGTTTTCCTTCCCTAAACTCTCCTGTTGTTAGAGATTCTACTCACCTGTTTCAGCTGCTTAGAATTATGTCAAGAGCTAGACTCCACTTGAAAAAAAAAAAAAGAAATTTCTTCGTTCTTCAGTTATGAGAAAAGCCCAAGGCGCGATAGAAGAAAACGGTGAATTTGGAGTCAGAAACTAAGAGTTGGCAACTACATGATATTAAGCAAATCATTTCCTTTCTTGAGCCTTGGTTTCCTCCTCTGTAATGTGGGGGATGCTTAATCCTTGCCCTTCCCACTTCACAGGATGGTTAAAAAGATGAAATTAAATGACGGATAAAAGCAAAGCTTTCTATACTGTGAGCTGTTGTACACATGTAAGTGGTTGTTATTAATTACCATTTGGTTTAGAGCATAAAGTGGTTTCCCAAAGCTTAAATAATAAGCACCTAAAGAATCAAGAAGAGAAATATTTATAGAAAAGATGTTTGCTTTCCCTGGCATGAATTATCAATTGCTCTCATCTGGTGTTTTAATTAATAAGGTGTGTGATTTTTTAATTTAAATAAGATTAAGTCTCTGGAAAGACTAAAAGCAAGAAACAAGAATTATGTAATTAAAAAAATGCCCAACAATGGTCGGGATGAAGTGGTTATCTAGAAACAGAAGGATTCGTGTTAAATTCTTGGAGGGGACTGCGCTGATTAGCTCTATTGTTAAGGGTGCATTTTTTTTTTCTACCTGAGATAATATTTACTTATTTTCATATTCCTTTTAAGACTTTATGTCTTTTCCACATTCCAGTGCAATTTTTAAAAACATTCCCTCTCATGTTCTATGGCATTATCAGGAAGCAGATGGGGGCAATGGTGAAGTATATGACTTGTCCCAAAAAGAAGCTGGAAGAGATCATTGAGAATCCTGCATAAGCTGGAGATGACCCTCTGGGTCACCCAGATAAGAAGCCTGGGAATCACGCTCCAGTCCTTCTCACTCACTGTTTACATTCAATCACAGAAAGAGCTCTCATTTCCTGATATCTCCAGATTCCCTTCCCTCTTCTCCATTCCTACTTTCCCAACCCAAGGTGAACCCTCCCATCCCTGTGAAGACATTTCAATGGTCTCCAAAATGATGTCCAGCCTCCAGCCTAACCACCCCAATCCTGCTGCAAGCACCACCCAGAGATCCTTCAAATATCACATGGAAAGACTTCCACTTCCAGCCAACATGTAATAATTTAATTCTTGCACCTGAAACAACTAAAAAAATAAACAGACAAAATATATGAAACAACAGTTTTAAACACATTGACACAAGGGAAAAGAAGCAGGGATCGCCAAAATATAGGCAACAAATAAAGTGAACCCTGCAATTTTCTCAGCTTTCAGCTTAGAGTTTTCAGAACATGGAGGGACTGAGGCAGAGCCTGGTCTTCCTGAGTTGAAGCAGTGGGGCTGGGAAGCCAGAGAGGCCAAGACTGCTGGAGTCAACAGGGCCCAGAGGAGAAAGGAGAGAGCTGCACAGAGAGACAATGTTGAGAAGGGTCTCCCTCTAGTCTTGAGCAGAGTATGGATCATTGTGTCCCTCCAAGGAAACTGCTCAAGGCTGGGAAAGAACGACCTGAAAGCATTAGGGAGATCAGTCCTTGGAGTTTACCAGGAAAAATCTCTATTCCCACCAGCCAGAGTGGGAAACCTGTAATGCCTAGAATATCGGGCAGAATACCCAGAAAAGTCTTACCTCAGTAGGGGGTGAAATTAGCTCAAGACTACACACTGCTCTGGACTCACCTAACAAAGCTTGACACCCAGGTGCAGACTCAAACTTTTTTGAAGAAATCTAATCAGGTCCAAGAACAAAGTTCAAAACCAGTTATTCAAACACAAAAATATCCAACACACGCAAGGCTAAATTCACAATGTCTAGCATCCAATAAAAAATGCCAGGCATACAAATAAGCAGAAAAATGTAAGTGATGATGAGGATACAAATTAATTAATCAAAATTGACCCATAAATTATACATAGAACAGAATTACTAAATGAGGATATTAAAAGTTATTATAACCATATTCCTTAAGTTCAAAAAGTTAAGTAAAGACGTATAATATATGAAAAAAGACCAAATAAGACTTCTAGAGATGAAAACGACAATGTCTATTTATACACCTTGACTTAACGGTACAAAGTTTCAGTTGTATGAGATGAATAAGTCCTGGAGATCTCCGGCATATGCCTATAGTTAACACTAATGTATTGTATACTCAAAAATTTGCTAAGAGGGTAGATCTTTTTTTAAGTGTTCTTATCACAAATAATAAAAATAATAGTAGTAATAAAAAATAAATAGGATGGGGGTCTGGCCCCGTGGCCGAGTGGTTAAGTTCGCACGCTCCGCTGCAGGTGGCCCAGTGTTTCGTTGGTTCGAATCCTGGGCGCGGACATGGCACTGCTCATCAAACCACGCTGAGGCAGCGTCCCACATGCCACAACTAGAAGGACCCACAACAAAGAATATACAACTATGTACCGGGGGGCTTTGGGGAGAAAAAGGAAAAAAAAATTAAATAAATAAATAAATAAATAGGATGAGAGGAAATTTTTGGAGATGATGGATATGTTTACGGCATAGATGGTGGGGATAGCTTCACACATGTGTACTTTTCTCCAAACTCATCAAGTTGTATATATTAAATTTATACAGCCTTTGGTATGTTGATTATACCTCAATAAAATGGTTTAAATTTTAAAAAGATGATATGATATGGAGAGGAAGAAATAGGAATGAAGCTGCGTACATCTTCAGAGCTGAAGAATCCATACTGGTACCAATAAACCGAAATCAGTAGGATTGAAAAACAATACATAAATAAACAAATAAAAAGATGATGTGAATATAACGTCTAAACTGGAAAACACACTGAGTGGAATTAGTAAAAGATTAGATATTGCAGAAGGAGACGTTACTAAACTTGAAGTCAAAGCAATAGATAGTTTCCAAAATGAAACACACAGAAATAATATGGCAGAAAAAATTGAAGCAAGCATCAGTGAGCTGTGGGATGAGCTCAGTCGGCCTAACATATGTGCAACGGATGGGAGGAAAGGAAGGGGGCTGCATTAGTGCTTTGTAGTTGCATAAGCAACATCTCTAAAACCTAGCTTGAAACAGCATTTATTATCTCTTACTGTTTCTGAGGGTCAGGGACGAGCTACACCTCAACTGCATGGTTCAGGCTCAGGATCTTCTATGAGGCTGCGTTCTAGCTGTTGGTCCAGGCACTGGGCATCTGAAGGCTCCAGTGAGGGAAGCTTTGCCTAAAGCTCACTCATGTAGGTGCTGACAGCCTCATTCCTCTCCACGCACGCCTCTCCTCAGGGCTGCTTGAGTGTCCTCACAACATGACAGCTGGCTTCTCCTAGAACAGAGAGAGAAAGAGAGAACAAAACAGAAAGTGTAGTGCATTTTACAAATTAATTTGGGAAGTGACACTCCATCGGTTCTGCCATATTGTAGCAAAGCGTGGGAAGAAACCATCCAAGGATGTGAATAGCAGGAGGTAGTGATCACTGGGGATCTTACAGGCTGCTTAACACAAGGGTTCAGGAAAGTATTTGAAGAAATAATGTTCAAAGAATTTCAAATTTGAGGAAAACAGTTCACCCACAGATTCAAAAAGCTCAACAAACCCCGAGCACAGGGAACACAACCAAAACCAGACCAAAGTCCATCATAAACATATTGCTTAAAACCAGTTCTAAAGAGAAAAATCTTAAAAGCAGCCAGAGAGATTCCACTACACTCCTCTAGAGTGGATAAAAAAAAAGACTGGTCATACCAAGTATTACAGAAAGTGTGGATCAACTGGACATCTCATACACTGTCAATGTACATTGAACATACAATGGTTCAACCCTTTCTGAAAACAGTGTGGCAGTTTCTTAAAAGGTTGAATATATACGTATCATGTGACACAAACATATGATATTCACCCAAGAGAAAGGAAAGCATGTGTAGATACAAAGACTTGAGCACAATGTTTATAGCAACTTTATTTGTCACAGTTAAAACCTGAAGACAGCCCTTAATATCTATCCATAGGTGAATGAATAAACGTTGTGATATGTCCATACAATGGCATCCTACTCAGAAACAAAAAGGTATGACTTACTGATACATTCAACAACATGGAAGAATCTCAAGATAAGTGCGTTGAGTGAAAGAAGACAAATACAAAAGAGTCAACTAATCTCATAGTGATAGAAAATGCATCAGTGGTCCCCTGGGGATGGAGCCCAGGGAGAGATGGGAGGAAAAGATTAAAAAGCACAGTGAAGACACTTCAGGGAGGTATGCATGTGTCCTTTATCTTGATTGTGATGACGGTTTCATGGCGGATGTCAAAACTCATGAAACTGAACACAAAAAAAGTTCAGTTTAACTGAGTGTCTGTTAAACCTCGATAAAGTTGTTAAAAACAAAAACCACACCCCAAATAGCCCTGTTTGTTCCAGGTTTATCCTTCCAGTGGCTCCCAACGACCCTCAAGGCAAAGTCTGGACTTTGGGGAGCAATCTGACCTCCTGTAATTCCAATGCGGCTGCTCCTCTCCTTACCTTTCATTCACTCTATTTGAAACACTGCAAGTCCTGGACCATGAAGTTGCCTCTCATTCTGCCGTGCCCCATCTTTCCTTCTACTTAGAATATTCCTTCTGCCCGGTCCTTATCCCTCCAGCTAACTCTCAGTCACCTTAAGACGTCACTTCTGGCTTTCCTCCAAAAAATAGTCTCCGGCCATCTTCTCTCACTCCTGCCTTTGACTCTAGACAGTGCTGTGTTCACATCTGTCTTGTGCTTCCTCCAGCCTGCCCGACAGCCCGGCTCCACTGTGGGTAACCAGAGCAAGGCTTTTCCTTCATTGTTGTTATCATCTTTTGCAGTCATGGTCAGAGTAACAGTGTTTCTTTCTGTTCCTTGCAGTGCTTAACACAGCGTTGGATACACACAGCAGAAGCAAGGGATATTTTTGAAACAATATGTGAAAGAGATGAGTTCACCTAGGTGTTCATTCTGGAGAGAGTTTACCCAGAATATGTTTGCGATGAACTGAATGTCTGTGTCCTCCCAAAATTCGTATGTTGAAATCCTAATCCCCAATGAGATGATGTTAGAAGATGGGGCCTTTGGGAGGTGATCAGGTTATGTGGGCAAAATACCCATGAATGGGATTAGTGGCCTTATAAAAGGGACCCCAGAGAGCTCGCTCACTCTCTTTTTGCCGTGTGAGAATGCAAGGAGAAGTCAGCGGTCTGCAAACCCGAAGAGGGCGTCCTCTGGAACCCGACCATACCGAGCCCCTGATCTGGGACGTCCCAGCCCAGAACTGTGAGAAATTTCTGTCTTTTATTAGCCAGCCAGTCTGTGGCACTTTGTCATGGCAACCCAAGCAGACTAAGATAACGTCTACCCCAGAGAACCTCAAACCACTGCTGAAAAGGTCATGTTAGAGTCATGCAGAGAACCTGACAGGACAGACTGTGTAAGCCCTGCACTTCTGAATGGGATCATGGACCAGGACAACCGAAAGGTGGCGAATTTCCATCTATAAAGGTCCGGCAATGAAGGGGGATGGAAAGAGAGAAAGAAGGTGAGGGAGGCGGGCTCTGTCTTCTCAAGGCAACTTAAAACAAACAATGCTTTCTAATCTTCCAAACAGCTGTCAGGTTAGAAAGATGCTGTTGATATTCAAAATGTCTATTTTTAGCCCACTGGTGGCGATGAGGGCTGTGCTTATACGATTAATAGCAAAACTTTAATCTAATATACCAAGCCCGTGCTACTGCTTTCATTTTGATGGGGAAGAATGACAAATTTCTTGGGTCAGCTCACCTAAGGAGGTCACCAAAGTTGTTCCCTTACTTTTTCTCTGCTGGAGATTCTAGACTGTGTTCCAGGACAGAGACATGCTTGTGGAACATTGTGGAGCTGACGTCTCCACCTCCCCCACCCACACCATTTCTCTCTATTTCTCAGAGTTTAAATATTGAGCAGGTGAGAAAGAGATGAGGCAGCACGTCTGGGAGTCTCCTTTGAAAGCTTTCCTTGCATTACATTGTTATCTGCATGCTAGAGCAGTGGACAACTCAGCCATCGAGAGCCAGGAAGCTAGAACACCAAGCAGGGAGGGCGACACGGCTGCACCTGGACCCGGGGAGGCAGAGCATGGAAGCCACAAAGGCCGAGGTTGAAGGTGATTGTCTCTGGCAAGCACTTTTAGGGAGTTTATAGCTCATGCGGCGTTTAAGCACCCAGCTCTCCTCTGAGACTCAAACTTTTCCAGCCAAGAAAGGAAACTTACAGGTTTGGATGCAACATAAGAGCTAGACAACTAGACAACAGTATTTTGGCTCTTAGGTTCACATCAAGCATGAGATGAGTGAGTTTATTTTCTATGGGGGGGTGGGAAAGGATTCCCTTTAATTTTTTATTATGGAAATCTTCAAATATACACAAAAGCAAAAGGCAACAATAAAAGCCCTCATTCATCCACCACTTAGTTTAAATAACAATCAAAATTTAATTTTGTTAGTTATAGAGGAAGTGGAAAAATGGATGGATACAGACCACGGGCTTCAGGAGATTGGAGGTAGAATGGTGTGGATAGAGCGACCCTGGGTTTCAGGTTCCAAGTCCTCTCTCTCCTGCAGGGGATGTAACCGAGCACCAGTTCCTTACCTTCTGGTCCGACTCCACTCACCGTAAACTGTGGATGATGATATCCACACGGCAGCGTTGTAGACAGATCAAAAGGAAGCCCAGAACTAGTCACATAGCAGGTGCTCAGTAACTGGTAGTGTTTTGCTGTGGTTACTGAATTCAAATGCATCAGGCAATCACACCCAGATGACAGGCAAGAAATGGCAACTCAGTCCAAGAAGGGGCAGAGGCCTGGATCTGACACGTGTGGGATTTTCCCAATATGTTTTCTTGGAAACAATCAGTGGCAAAAAGCCTCAAGTTCATGCACGTCACAGATAAAGCAGACGTGTTTCGAATGTCAGGGAAAGTGGAAAACTGCAATGGAATTGGTTTTCTTTTTCTTCTAATTTTATTGTGACCAGTTAACCATTTACTATCCCTGTAGCATCTGTAGTGTTTCAATGCTGAAACCATAAAACACATCCTGTCTAGGCTAATGGTTCTCAGCCGGGGCAGCTGTGACCCCCAGGGGATGTTTGGCAATGTCAAATGACATTTTTGGTTGGAGACACTTTGGGTTTTCACAATGGGGCGAGAGAGTGTTTCTGGCATCTGGTAGGTGGAGGCCAGGGCACATCCTACAATGCACAGGACAGCCCCATCACTGCCCCCAGCAAAATATTACACACCCAAGTGCCTTTTGTACCAAGGTTGAGAAACCCTGAGCTGGCCACAAACGGAGCAAGCGTTGGGGTCAGACAGAATCGTACTGAATCCCGCTATGTGGTATCGAGCTTGACACTTTTCTGTAAATGTCTCCATTTATCATCTGGAGATGATGATGCTTTCATCGCCAGTCTGGCTGCTTAATCAGAGATAATCTGTGTAAAGTGCTGGCCTTTGTGCCTGACACACATAGCCCTTCTGTTAGTGGTGGCTCCTATAATCGTTCACTGATTGCTACAATTTTTGACATTGCGAATAATACTCAATTTATTTTTAAAAAATGTTGATGAGTCAAATGAAGAGCTAGATCCCGGGAGGAAACAAATCCGGTCTTGAGTGGACCATGCTGTCCTTCCTGGAAGTTAGGGATGAAGGATAACAGACCATCCAGGGAAATTCTGCTCACAAGAGCACTGGATGTGGGATCAATTATCAGTAGATGGGACTCTTTTGATTATGAAATGGAAAAAGTAGATTTTTGTCAATTGTGGCACTATTAACATTTGGTG
Organism: Equus quagga; assembly: GCF_021613505.1. Taxonomy (NCBI): domain Eukaryota; kingdom Metazoa; phylum Chordata; class Mammalia; order Perissodactyla; family Equidae; genus Equus; species Equus quagga. The sequence continues at coordinate 39,210,033 of NC_060286.1, forward strand.
CCAGATAGTTCTTGGTTATTGTGGCGGCTGCCCTGGACACTGCAGGATGGTTGACAGCATGCCTGGCCTCCACCCACTAGATGCCAGCAACATCCCCACACCCTCAGTGTGACATGTCTCTAGACATCGCCAGATGTCCCTGGGGGGCAGCTGAGAACTACTGATTTGGATCAATGGTGGCAAATACAGAATAGCATGTCAACAACCCCCATTCTGTCCCTTCACTCTTCACCCTCAATTTGTCCCTAAAGCAGATGTCACTCACCAGTCATGGCCCCTATGCCATGAGCACAGATCCAGAAATCTTCTTCACCCGGCATACCAGACAGCCACTACTGATCTATTCTTTTGAAACTTCTTACCAATCCTAATTTAGACTCTCCTCTCTGTGCCTTAACTTGCTTCTCCGCAGTGTTTTAAATACCATCTATCTCTCAATAAAGTCTCTTGATTTTTTCTCAATTCATGATTGCTTTGGACCCAAGCCTGCCATTCCATTCGTTCACCTTTAACCATCTTTCTACACGCTGGATATCATTAGGCTGCTCTCAGAGATTCTTGAATTTCCCTCCTGTTTATTAAAATGCAGCTTTCTCCAAGATGGAAGTGTTAGTCATTATTTTTCAATATTAATGTTATTGTTTTTCGGAAGCTTCTGTTGTTCTGTGATTCAAGGACCGCTTGTCGAATCCCATATGTAGCATGTTTATTAGATGTAATATTTTATCTCTCGGACTCAGTGCCTGACACTATCATTTCCTTCTTATTTCAATGAAAATGATCTCCTTCCTTGCGGTTCTGACAGGAGCTAATGGTTTTCTTTATCACAAGAGAAAGTAAGAGTCGAGCAGTGCTAACAGACAAAATGAACTGTATATATTTGTGACTTAATTCAATTTGTAGCATAAACTCCAACCTTAATAAAGTAACTTCATAACATTAGATATAACCAAAAGAAAGAAAGAAAGGAACACTGTGAAAGTCTAGGGACCTCCAATTTTTCTGGATTTGCAGATTGTGATTTGAAAATAGATTTCCAAATATAACTTTGTGGGAACAGAAGTTACCTGCCACAAATGCTCCAATGATTTCTTGTTTTCCTTCCTTCTTTCCACCTGTTTTATCTTTTTTGGTGTGTATGTTTCAGGGCAGGGCTGGGCTGTTCCTGTCTATGTAGTTTGTTCAAGTACTGATAGAATCCAGCACCGCTGTCACTGACAGAGGTACAATATTAGTTGTTTGATGAGAATTCTTTTCCACATGTAAATTCCAGGTGGATTCTGCCCAGCTTTGTAGATTTATTAGGAAAGAAAAAATAACATATTCAGTGCACAATTAGATTGTGAACATTCCAGCAGAGAGTTAGGAGTTTTATAGCAAACGCCAGACAACTGTGAAAATAAAGGCATTTCAAAAGCACCACTGAGATCTTACGTAGAGATGAAGATATGGGATAGGCTTCTAAATCCTTACAAGTACTGAGACTCAGATTGGTCCAGATCGGAGAGGCGACTAGACAACAGCAGATCACCCCCTGGGGTAATGATCTCTTGGCATTCGTGTGGAGGACCGATGTCTTCACATGGTTCAGGTCACACACTCTGAAAATAGACTGACTTGGTTCAGGATCCTGGGTCTGCCACTCCCCAGCTGCATAACCCTGGCAAGCATGGCTTAACCCAGGCAAGTGTCAGATCCCGTAAAATGAGGACATGAGAATGCAGCCCCTCAGCACACTGTCAGGACTAATGCAGAGTCTGAACAGCGTTTAGCTGATGCTTGGCACAGAGTAAGAACCACTACACAGCAACACCTCTCTTTCTCTGATATCTTGTTGCTGTCTTTGGTCAACATTGTTACATTCAGCCCTGGGGCTTCTGAGGGGAGTGGACTGGAAGACTCCATTCAAATGTCAAATCCATCAGCACTTACAAGGTGTCTACTGGGGCAGCGCCCTGCGGAAGGTGCTGTAGGGAATTCAGAGATGAGTTTGACATGATCCCTGACTCCCAAGGGCTCCTTAGCAGTGGGCGAAGCGCTCGCCAACACCAGAAGTTACATATTGATGGAGTGTCTTTACGTTGACACTTACTGAGTGGCTTCAGTCTTGTGTGCTGTGGTTTAGGGAGAAATGCTACTTCACAGAGTGTGAGCTCCTTTAGGGCAAGGCAGGGGCCATTTCTGAAGAACTCTGCATGCCCTGTGTCCAGCACAGGGCCTGGATCATTCACTCATGTGTTCCTTTAACAAAATGTTTATCAAGGACCTGCCATGTAGCAGATGCTGATGGGGATGTAGTGATGGACAAGGCATATTTATATGCCCATAGACCTTGCACCCCACTCAGAGCAATAGATCCTAATCAGACTCTCACATCACATCTAGCAACATATCTAGCACAAAACCTTGAAACCTAGTTGATGCTCAAGAAGTGATTATTGAATGAAGAAATGAAAGGAAACAGATACATGTATACAAAGTCAATTCAGGTAGACAGTGGCATGCAAAAGGGATATGGGATGCTACAAGAGCTTGTAACAGGAGGACACGAATTGATTTCAGGGTGATGGAAGCTTCTAGAGGAAATGATGAAGCATGGAAGTCTTCTACTGAGTTGGTACACAGGGCTTCTGGTGAAAACTTCCCTTTGGCTAGGCCATGGCTCTTCCACCCTTTCTAGCTCATAATTTGCCCTTCTTACATTGCAAACTCTGTGTTGTTTGTGATGTCTGTCATTTGGGTGTGCGGGCAGAGATATGAAGCCTTCCCTTCGAGAAGGTAGGGATTAAAAGTGTAGATATTATGCTTCCTTGGGGAACCATCCAGTTCGCTCCAGAGGGAGCTCTTGAGAGTCTGTCCAATGGGAATCCTGCCAGTGAGGTCACACTTTCACATAGTAACACATTCCATGCCTCTGCTCATTCATTCACTGATTCCACAGGTAATAATTGTGTTTTCCCATGTGCCCAGCTCTACTACATCCTGGGCTACATGGTAAGGAAAACAGGCTGGACCCTTTCCTCCCCTTGGCCAGTACCATTCTGTAGCCTGAATACCTCCTCTGTGTGGGCACTCTGCTCAATGAGGGGGTGCTAAGTGGATCGAAACACAGTCTCTGCTTGTAGGAGGGTCCGATCCACTGATGGAGACACAGGCATTAGCATCTGAGTTCAATACACCAAGATGGCTACAATTTTTGCCACAATCCATGGTTTGTCTCTCACCAGGAGAAGTGGTCAAGTTGGCTAGTGAGATACAAAGCTAGGTGGGTTCTTTTCTATAGTTATAACAAAAGGCAAGGTAGAAATGAGGATGATTTCTGCAGAGATACAAAAAGGCTGAGTGCCATGTCAAAGTAGCTAGTGGCTTCATCTGATGTTCCTACAGGAAACTCACCTGCGTCACCCCACCCAGCACAGCCTGACCCTTACTAAGATTCTCTGCGATTAGGATGGGATTCACTTTAGCAAATATCTGCTGAGTTCTGGTAAGGTTATCTGAACCAGGTTCTAGGCACTGAGGATACACAAAGAAAATAAATTCGACCCTGACCTCAGGAAACTCCCAAGCTAGTTCATCCACAGGCCACAGGTAAACTTACTTACTGATCCTGTTAATCTTCCAGTTTTATTTTGTTATCAATATCTTCATAGCAAGATCTCAGAGACTAAAATAGTGGTGATGAGCTCAAACAATGATCATTTGTTGATACCCACAATGTGCCTTGTCTATCTTCCTGCTTACAATCCCTCCTTTGCATTTTCTAAGCTGCACGACCTTCAGCAAATTACTGCCCACCCCAACCCTGAGCCTTAATTTATTTATCAATATAATGATGAGAATAACGACTCTTACCATACAGAATTGTGAAGACCTGTGAGATAACTTAAATGAAATTCTTAATACAATGCCTGGTGCAGGTATGCATATAACCACAAGTTCCTATGAATGAGGCTGAGGTCCCTGTTAATGATTTATCTTTTTACACACAAAAAAAGGTCTATCAGAGACTGCTTTAATGGCATCTCACCATCAATAAAGAAGGTTCTAGAAAATTCCAGAATGGCATGGGGAAAATTATATGGCTATGGGAGGAGAACATATAGAGAGCTTGCTATCAGAATATATAGGAACTTAATGGCTGCTCTGCATTTGAAAACTTCAGTTTCATTTGTGTTGGGAGGAAGGACCTAAGCATCAGTATTTCTTTTTAAAAAGTTCTATAGTTGAGCTAAAACATTGGGTCTGCCTTTCAAGATAAAATTGTTGAAAGCTATACTGTTTTCCTATGTGTCCCATTTATCTACACTGTCTATTCTGGAATAAAACACAAGAGAAATAAACATAAGGGAGAGTGATGGAGTGGAACAGGCATTAAAAAAAAAAAAAGAAAGAAAAAAGTTTATGAAAAACCATGAGAACCAATTCAATGAAATCATTTTCCTCGTTAAAACTCAGATATGTATAAACTTGCATTTCGTAATATTGCGTCCCTGGTGACCTTGACATGCTTCAGTCTTTGTCAAACATTTCATAATAACCTTCACTGAATATTAATATGAGCACAAAATACATATTCTGTGCAACAGGTTTTCTTTGTATTTTTCTATAACTTTTTAGCCATTTATTTTTCCCTAAAATGTAGTGTGAGGGGAAAAACTATTGATTCTTCCAATTATTTTTCCTTTTTCTTACTGCCTAACCGTATAAATACAACAAACTGAAACATTCTCAGAAAATTATCAGCCCAGTGCCTTGATCATATTCCTGGGTGCATGTGATTCTTGAATTAATTTATTTATGGACTCTGGATTATACTGAAAGATGAATTGAATACTCAGTGTCCAATTTTTCTCTATTTGCAAATTTATGTTCAATGCAAAGTATAAACTGATTTATGTTCAAAACAATGTGTAAACTGAAGACCTCATTTCCCCCAGAGTGTTCGTGTATAAATTTATTAAAGTCACTCCCTCCCCCCTAACCCAGTGATACTATTTATTACATAAAAAGGGAGCTCTCTTCTTCTGCATATTTTCATCTTCATTGACTTCGTGCTTCATCATGTACCAAATGTCTGTGAGTTGAACAAGAAGGACAGAAATGATGTGAAATCCATCTTTTTTTCTTCCTCTTCTTTTTGCTTGGCCCAGGGAACACAAGCATAAATGCAGAGAGGAAAAAAGAGAGGCACAAATCTGCAAGAGGGCGAAAGAGGAGGGAGAAGAAGAAAAAATGGGAGCTCGGAGAGAGACCAAGAGAGGGGGAGCGCAGGCAAGCATGTGCCAGGAAGGAGAACTCACTGCTGTAGTGATGGATAACTGAAGCGAAGGTGTCAGGATGGTATTATGTAAATTACCAAGACAGCCAAGCCATGCACTGATGATTATAGAGGATGTGAGCAATGTTGTGGTCCCCAGACACTCATGTGCCTTGTTATTTTTCTTCCCTCCAACTACCCTTGGGGTGGATTCTTCCTGACCCTGGTCCTTGGGAAAAAAAAAAAAAGAGAAAAATCTTCCAAGAAACAACTTCCCCTTCACCAACACACATCTCTCAGCTCCTCCAGCCAACAAAGAAAAAAAAAAAGAAAAAGTGGAAGGAAGGATGTGACATGTCTCTCCTCGGATCCTCCCCTCCCCGATGCTAACCAGACGTCTTCAAACTGCCTTTTGTTTGGATCAGTGAAGCATTTGGCTTTATCAAGCACCTTAATTGTGCCTTAGTTTCAAGGACAGCAGCTAAAGGAGAGAAGGTGGTGGCAAAGAGAGTGGCTCTGAACTCATAAGACGATAAGAAGTGTCCTTATATAGAAACACACACCCATGGGACTGTATATTTTTAAATAGGCTAATTTTATGCCATCTGCATTCTTATTGGGGGATGACAGCTGGATTCCATCTATGGACCTTTGTTGATTATAGGTGAGGATTTATAAGTCAGAATGGAAGGTATTGTATACAACTTTGCAGTTTTTAGCCTCCCTCCAAGTTAAAAATATGTATATATATAAAATGAACAAGAATATCCCAACGAATGCTCAATACTATTCAGTTTTCACTCATTCATTGGTATATAAAATATTTATTGATTACTCATTGTGTACAGGGCCCTCCACATAGTTTTGGAACCACAAATACTGATACCAGATAGTTCTGGCCCTTGAGGAATCATGAGCCTCACAGGGAGAAGAACATGGAAAGTGTTGCTACAGAACAGCACAATACTAGCCTTAGCAGACGCATTACAATCGTTGGAAAGAGCGAGCATCCTTCCCATGGAGGACACATTTACCTGGCTTGCTTGTCCTTTTAGCTTTTCAGTTCTTGGAGTGAGCCCATTATGGCCAGTCTCCCTGGTTCAATGGTAGCATAGTCATGAACTGGCTGATTTTAGGAATGCCAGCTTGTTTTATGATTATTTTAAAAAGCAATGTTAGATCATGAGATTTAATAAACTAAAGCTTTAATTTAAGCATCAGACTAGTTCAATTATTCTTCTTTTTCCTCTACCCATCTCCATTGAGCAACTACCGTTTGCCAGGCTCTGTGCTGTGAGGTGGGGACACCACAGTGAATGAGTCAAACACAGCCCCAGCCACCAGGAAGCTTACTGCCCAGTGAAGAAAAGAGATATTGATAAAAAAAATCACACAAATTCACAGTACACCCTGCGAAGATCGCTGGAAGGAAAAATAAGGTTTTCTATGAAAGTCTTCTGAGACCTTGTCTAGTCTGACTGCCAAGGAAGTTTCGAAGAAATAAAAGCCCTGCTGAGATCTCAGTGTGAATAGGAGTTTGCTTGGTGAACAGGAGGAGAGCTAGTGGGTTAAGCACTCAGAGCAGAGGGAACACAAGGGGCTAAGGCTCTGAGGTGAGCAGGTACCTCCCAAACTCAAAGAATTGAAAGAAAGCCAATTGGCTGGAACAGAAAGAGAGAAAGGGAGAGAGGAGCAAGACGAGGCTGGAAAGGTGGGAGTTGGCCAGGTCATTCAAGGCCTCGAGTCTCACTATGGAAAGCTGCTGAAAGCTTTTAAGGCATCAGATAGGTATGGATCACAGACTGTAGGATGAGGTGCCCAGGTGAGAAAACACAATGGAGAAGACCCATAACATGACTGTTGGCTTGGTGAAGACAGGGATAAGCTAGTCTACCATGACATTGGTGAAATGGAGCGAAGTAGATGGATTCAGAGTTTTAGTGTGTGAAACTGACAGAAGTAGGCAAGTGATTGAATTGGGGGGGGGGGCAGCTAGGGAGAAAGGGGTTTCAAGGATGATTTCTACATTTCTTTTATACCCCACTGGATAAATGGGCCATTGACATAGCACATCATGGAAGCAAACTCATATATTGACTATTTAAACCAACCTATTATATTCTAGCTAGATCTTCCATTGGCCCCTTTGTATCCAGCAAAGACCTGCCATCTTTAACCATTTTAGGCACATTGCTAACTTCCTTTGGAGTACCTATTTTATTTGTAACGTGGAAAGGTGAGACTATGCCTCTCAACTCTACTTGCTTCAATTACTCAGGCCTCTGAGACTGTCCAACAAGATGCAGAGGTCAACACTTGTCATTTCTCAAGGCAGAAGTGGACAAGACAGTCCCTCACAGGATGCCAGTCAAACTCATGAAGTGACTTGGGGTGCGGGATTCTGATTTGTATTTGGGACGGGAAGACCCCATTGACATTGTCAAGGTATCAGTTGCAGTAGCAACTGCAAGTAGCAGGTTAAGAAATGGAGTTCCAGAGTTTCTTGGAAATTATGCGAATCTTTTCCACGAGTACTGCCCTGCCAGAAAACTCCCATGTTGGCACTTCTCCTGGAGGTGTGGAACTTTTTCTTTGGCTGCTGAGAGCTCAGGCAGATGATCACTATTTCCTGGGTGATCACCTACTAATCCTTAGTCCTTTTAGATGGAGAGAAGAAACCCATATAACAACACAACCCCACTTGTCCAGAAGACTTTTAGTTCTTCTTGGGATTGAGGACCAGATTTTAAGTGTCAAGAAGGCCACTTATGGCTTCTAGGTGATGTGACTTCTTTGAATCTCTTTCTTATGATCTCCCTTGTGAATGGACTCAAACTTTATGATTTTGAAACCATAGCAATCCAGCTCTTTCTCTCACTCTCTTGATGGGACATGCTCCCTGCTGTCTCCCCAGCTCACGTTGACCGCTCTGTGCCCCCGGGGGTATGAGTTTCACCCGGTTCCCTTTCACAAAGGTTAGTATGTTACCTCTGGGGCTTCAGTAAAATCTAAATTAATAGAATTCCACCTGCCCCTTTATGGAAATGAACCATTTTTAGACTTACTCTGGAGAGTACGGTTGAGTGCACGAGCTTTTCAAGTTTGTTTCCATTTACTTCCAAGTGTCCTCCAAAGCTTGATGAGTTTGTGTGCAGCATTTTGTGCAAGGATTGGGGCTAAAACGTTCTTCGGGAAGTGTTTATTTTTTGAATTGGTGTTTGTTTTGTTTCAGAGCGTCAGCTCTGAATTCTCATCTGTTTCCAAGTTCCAACCTTAGGTAAGTGCCACAGTGCTGAGAGGGACCTGAGTGGTATCACCACTGGGGGCCACATCTCCATTATTTTCCCTTTTTCCATCACCAGAATGAAAAACCACATAGTCAAAAGCTTAAAAAAAAAAAAGCGACTGTTAATATAACTCCCATACCCCCACTCTCAAACTTACAAGCTCGACATTTTATCTTCTCTGAATAATGAATCCCTGGGAGAGGGAGTAGAGATTATATGTTATTTTTCTTGGAATCCCCAGCACACAGTCTACTGTCCAGCCCATAGAACATGCTCAAGAAATGCTGTTGGACTTAATTGTTTAATTTAATTGAATGACAATAATAATACTAACAAACTACGAACACTAGATAAGTTTTTAAATGAGTAGTATTTGGAAATGCCATTGTGATTAACTGCCCACTATGTGCCGAACTCTAAATGCTGTGCATGCATTAACTCATCTAATCCACAGCCACCTGACCAAGCAGGGTCCATAACGAGCCTTATTTTTCCAAGGAGGACTTTTAGGCTCAGGAGTGCTAAGACTAGTTACCCAAGTTCACACAGCCAGTTAAGTGGCACGGCCAGTAGTCAAGGGCGGATGTCCTTGCCTCCAAAGTCTGAGATCTTAGTCATGAAGCCGTACCTGACCACCAACTTTTTTGTTATCCCTTATGAACCTGATTTGTTAATTAGAGTCCAGGAACAACTCAAATTGGTTCCTAGTAACCATAGCCATAGGCACAGCATTAAAGTTATCGAACATTTTCAAACACGAAAAACTTGAGGGAAGATAGAATTGGACTCAACTCAAGGATGAAACCCACTGAGGTAAAAAAGGAGTCCAAATAATATATTCTGGAAAGGGGAAACTTAGATAAAAAAGCAGGAAGTGAGCACTGAGTCCACTTAAACAAACAACTCCGATCGAACAGCTGGAGAAGTCCTGATGGCAGAGCAGTGTGCACGTCACCTAACCCTTGACAGAACACAAATGACAATGTCCCTAACAAAAATTTATGGGAGAAACAGAAGAGTTGAGAAAGCTCAAGAGGACTAATCGTGTCTTCTATGGAGAAGAGTTAATCGATATTGCCTAAAATCGATGTTATTAAATAGAAAAAACGGTTTCAATGTTTTAATATTTGGGGAGATCTAGTCAAAGGAAATAATCTAAAAACAAATAAAAGTTAAATTCACAAAGATTTTCCTGGAAGTATTCTTTTTAATAAAACAAAGGGAATAAGGAAATCTAAATAACCAATCACAGAGCAAAGAATAACTAAATTTTGGTAGAGTGAAATAATAATTGTGAAAACTGTGCTATAACATGGAAAATGCATGTGTTATCAATGCAAAGTGAGAAAAGAAGTGTTGCTAGTCACCATCTTTGAAAGTGTGTAAAAAGTTGTCTTCATAGAGAGAGAAGTTTAAGGAACACCCCCACACCCCTCCCACACGTACACGCTACCAACAGCTGGTATGGCCGTGCACCCATTTTTTCTGTTCTGTCTTCTCAATTTTCTGGGCTGAGCTGGATAGCACAAGCATGCACAGCATAGAGAGGATTTCCAGCAAGCATTTTTGAATGAATGAATAAACAAATGGCTTGTTTGCTTTTTTTTTTTCCTTTTAAATCATTATGCTCTTGCTACATCACCTGGTAAACCAGGCACCCAGCGGCTTTCCGATCTCCCTGTAAGCATTTTCTGAGCCTCCTCAAGAGTTCAGCGAGCAAGTGCTTCACCTTCCAAGATTGTGGCCTGTCCTCTCCAGCTGGAAAACCCATCTTTGCCAAGGAAATCATTTTATAATCTTAAAGATCTCCATCCAAATACTGTACTGCAATATTGCACTGTGTAATCATAGGGGTCAGCGGGAAAGTCCATAAAGATTGCTATTTTATTTTTGTCTGTTTTATAGTTTCAGCCTCCGATCCTTGTGGAATCAGAAATACAGAATCATGGACATGAAAGAGACCAGTTCAGTTAATTAATCTCGTCCCTTCGTTTTCCAGATGAGAAAACTGACAGAAGCAACATACATAGTGTGTTGGTGAATCATTCAGATCTCCACTTTTTAAAGGGTCAAAGTTTTCTTGCAACGTTTGTTTGAAAAAACATAAAAATAAGGTGCACTTAGCAGTTAGATACCAGATGAACCTAAGTAGGTGTCCAACAGGAAGCACAGATAATGACAGAAGAGCACCCAGGGGCTGTGGGCTAAGCTATTGTGTGATGGGGGAGACAGGAGGAGAGAAGTAAGAAGAAGTTGATTGCAAAAGCCAGGGTCCAGGTCAGCAAGAGAGGTCCTAAATCCAGGATGATTTCCACAATGTGTCATTTCCTTAGTGCCTACTCTGCACCTATTGCTTTATTGTTAGGGAAGGAGACAGGAGTCAGCACAGCCCCTCCCGTGAAAGAGCTCATGGTCAAGTAGCCAATTTGGGTCAGTGCTGGTTGTGCTAAGTGAAATGGGAGGGAAACCTAGAGTCTGTGATTACCAGAACCCGAGGGTTGGGGGTGCTGCCAGGCTCCCAGGTGGCCAGGACTGAGAGAAAAGCAAGAGAAAATAGTGTCAGCTAACAGTGTCGACTGACGAGGATCCATCGTGTCCACCTCGTCACCCAGGCTGGTGCCTGGATCAAGTTTAAGGTCATAGGTTCTTGAGGCTTAGAATCCAGCAGAAATTCTGGACTCCTCTATATACCAACCTTTCTGTATAACCACTTTCAATTTTTAACATGCTTATAGTCAGTGCGTATAGTCCATGCTTTCCATTTTTAAAATGCTTGTAGTAAAATGCTTTAACATGCTATCTCTCAATCTTGAAATGTCCTGTTGTTGTTAGTGCCATCAAATCTACTCCAGCTCCTCACAACCCAGTGGACAGCAGAGCGGAAACTTGGCCGGTCTTTTTGTGCCATCCTCTCACTTTCTGGCGCTTTATCAGACAATGTTCCATTGCTATTCATAGGGTTTTCATGCCCAATTTTTTTCAGAAGCAGGTGGCCAAGTCCTTCTTCCTAGTCTGTCTTCATCTAGAAGCTACGCTGAAACCTGTCCACTGTGAGTGACCCTGCTGGTATTGTCCTAAGGGAGTGTTTATATGTATATGTCAGTATGTGCCCAATAAAATAAAAAATACCGTAAATGAGAAGAAAGCTATGAAAAATAAATCTATTTGTTAGGGCCCAAACATTCGCTGTGGCTGTGCAGTATATAAAATATTAACTTTATTGCTGGCTTTTATTTTAATAAGAATCTCTTGGACTAAATAATGGGAGCCAAGCACAGGAATGTAGTTTCCAATAATGCTATGGGCAGCCCCCTGGGACTATCAGGGGGGACTTGGTAAGTGACACTTGTACAGGTTTAAATTTGAAATTGCATTTAATTTGTATGTCCTATTACCTAGTTGAAAACATGCACCTCTAAGGCAAATGCAGACGGAAATGGGCATCGAGCTAAAAATATTTGAGAAGCAATAATTTGCCTTAATGGCACCCACACCTAGATGGGGAAAGTAATGAAGCATCTCAGGGGACGTATTTCTTTTGCTTAATTTGTTTTCATGCTGTTACCAAGTTGTCAACCTAAGGACCATACCAAGCAACTGCTCAGGAACTTTTGTCTTGTTTCAGCTCCTGGTAAGCACACTCCATCTGCATGCACTTTCTGCCATTTATTTATAAATCCAGCATTCAGTGCTTGTGGTGTGGTAGGCATTGTTCTAGAAATGGAAGGATATGGCAGCGAACAAGACAGGCCTGGTGATTGGGGCCAAGTGGGTCAAAGGTCTCATCCACATGACCTTTCTTCATTCTCTTTCCCTAGGACTCAGGTGGATTGGAATGAAGACCGGGTCCCAGAGGCTGTGGCTGGTGGTAGAGTTATCCAGAGGTAGTTACGAATGGGGGTAAGAATGAGGAAAGGGGGCCAGCCTGGTGGTGTAGTGGTTAGGTTCATGTGCTTCACTTCGCAAGCCTGGGGTTCACCATTTTGGATCCTGGGCACGGACCTACACATCACTCATCAAGCCATGCTGATGAGCATCCCACATAGAAGAGCTAGAAAGACTTACCAATATGTTATACAACTATGTACTGGGGCTTTGGAGGTGAAAAATAAAGAGGAAAATTGGCAACAGATGTTAGCTTAGGGCCAATCTTCCTCAATAGAAAAAAGAAAAAGAGGCATATGTTAAAAATAAAAAGAAAAAAGAAGAATTAGGAAAGGCAAAGATTAGCAACAGGAACCCTTAGAGAGGAGGAAGGATCAGCCAGAGAAGGCAAATTCTACAGACAAGTACAAAGGATAAACCCAAGGACCCAAATGGAAGGAAACAGGGAGTGAGGATGAAGGTGAGAGCTCTGTACAAATAGATCTGTGCCTCCTACGAGGCTGGGTACACACAGCTCTGTTTTAGTGGCTGCCATCCACATGGAGCCAGGGAGGTCATCTGAATTCAATGCACAGACTGGCTTGGAAAATTTCCAAGTATATCAAATATCTAACTGAGCTCTTTAAATATAAGTTTTTAACTCTGGACTAAAAATGAGAGCTCAGCCTAAATGTCCCCACATTTATACATTTCTAACCCCTGGGTAGCCATACCAGTCATACTGGATCAATGCAGACCTGTGGGCCTTAACTATTCTCCAGAAGAGCTAAGCTGGGAAATCCTGTTGTTCCTACAACCAATTGCAAATTTCCCTGACTACTTTATTTATTTTGCTTCTTTTCATGTCTGCCAGGCCAAATCCTTCTTCAAGAGTCACCACAGGACCTGAGGGTTTGGATATGTGTCCCCCCATACAATGGGGGAGTGGGCATGGGAGGGTCCTAGGTTAAGGAAATAAGGAAGGAGCCTGAATAAAGTGACATAAACACCCAAGAGATGAGATGCCCTTCCCTTGGGATCTCCCAGGCCCTGGATGTCCCCATCCTCCAGCCTCCCCCTGAGTATACATTTCCTTGTACCTAAACTGGCCAGCTGTGGTTTCTGTTGCTGGTAACCAGGAACCCTCACCTAGAAGAGACCCCGGATAGATCATAGACAGAGCGATGTCTTCGCTATACTATGGCCACAGCCCACACAGCAGGGCAGACCCTTCAGCATTCCTTGTCTCACTGGTCTGGGTAGATAGACGATGCCCTGTATTCACTGAGGGCAGGCACCATGACTGATTCTTCACGTGTTCCTCAAAGGGTCAGAACGGAGCTTGCCATGGAATGGCTGCTACCAACAGGCATTGGCAGAATAAATAAATGTCTTCTGCCAGTTCAATTAATATATATTCCTGAGTGGAATCAAAAAACACCTAGACTCTACACAGACACAAAGGAGGTTCAGAAGAGTGGTTCCCGTGGGGAAGGCAGGGCAGCACCACAGAATAACAGATGATGCACTTTAGTGAGAAAGACTCAGCTGTTAATCCAGCTTCAAACACCAGCGGCTGTGTGACCCAGGCAACCCACTTTAACTTTGTGAGACTTGGTTTCTTCGTTTGCAAAATGAAGATGATATTACCCACTCCCTACTTTTGGAGAAACTTAGACAAGATAATGCATGTTCAGCACCTGGCGCGATGCTCAGCTCACAGGAAGTGGGCAGTAAATAACAGCTATTATCAAGAGTGGTGGTACTATGTGATAGACAAACATATACTCCAAATTTTATTAAGATAATGATAGTTACTGTAACAGGTAAACCCCCAAATTTCAGTGGCTTAACATAAGATAAATTATTTCTCCCTCACATAAAGTCCAGCCAGCAGTGGGGCCAAGATGAGAGGAAAAACTGTTGCATGCAGTTATTCGGGGATCCAGGGTGATAGAGGCTGTGGAGGGCTTACCACGTGGCTTCTGAGATTACTCTGGAGCAAGAGCATTGCATGGGAGGTTTTTAAGGGACAATCCTAGAATTGTCACTCTTCACTTCAGCTCACATTCCATTGGCAGAAATTCAGTTATATGGCTGCTCTTATCTACAGGGGAGGCCGGCAAATGCAGTATAGTCTGTTTAGAGAGAAGAGAGAAGGGATTTGGTGAATAGCCAGAAAGCCGTAGTCACTTAGAATCAGCCCGTTATTCTATAAAAGTCAGGGCTTGAACTCAAACATCCAGATTCTAAATTATGAACTCTTTCATAAAACTGTTCCTAGTGCCTTGTGGCCTCATGGTTTAGGCAGAGACTGGAAGCTTCCATAGGAGTGAAGGTGTTGAGGTAGACATAGCGGTTTCCACGCTGGGCGGGAGCAGGGGGGCCAGACGTCTGCAGATGTCCTTCTTCTGCCTGTGCTGTCCTTTGGTCCTCTCAAATAGGAAGGTTTTAGTGACATTGTCAAGTGTCAGGAAATTGTATGAGAAACATTTGCTAGTAGCAATTACTGATCTTGAGATCTTAAGCAAATTACTTAATCAGATTTATATTTGCCTCATCTGTAAAATAGAATTGCTGTAAGAGAAAAGGGCCTGGTGGATAATAAGCACTCAAAAAGTGGAATCATTATTCACGTAGTAGTTTTATTTATACACCAGGAGGATAGAAAGAAAGAGTTTTTGTCTCCCACTTTTCCCTGCTGTTGGGGTCACAGATTCAAGAGTGGTGGAACTCTGACTTGCCGGGTCAGGCCTGTTCTTGGCTTTGCCCACAGCCAGCACAGAATCCAGCTACTTCTGGCACCAAGCTTCACCTCTAATCATAAACATTGAAGTTATCTCCTTGTGCAACTTTATTGATTCCAATTCAGAAAGCAGACACCATGTTCCTAACTCAATAGCTGTTTTCACATGGGTTGCCTGTAGCTGCCTTTCATGTGCCATTCAGATCTCAGCTCCTCCTCACTGTACATGACAACTTTACAGCAGAACTCAAAAATCCATTCCTGTTCCCCAGAACGGATCCATTTGCACCAAAAGCATTAATGAGAACTGTCGATTTTGCTGAAGCTTTCATGCCCAACAATAATTTTTTTAAAAATCCCAACAAGCATGCCCATTTTCCAAAATGCCCTCTTCCCTCCTACATCATCAAAGGATTATTTTCCCCACCCTTCCCTCATCACTCAGCTTTGATAGTTCCTGTCTCCTTCTGCTTGTGTCTTCTCTTTGGAATCCCAATTGGCCCACCTTCCATTGGGAAGAGAAATTCAGCCTTTTTTCTGCCTGTCTTGATACTGCTATACTCACACCTTCCTAACAGTCCTTGGGAAACAAAGAACTCACCAGTTTCCATGATCTACCCTCTTTAGAAGACATTGGAGTTGTTAATAAAATTGTCCCATGTCGCACGCACAGAGAGGAGCCACAATTTAGAGAAATTCAGTATGTAAATCAAAGTTATAATTCTCTAAGTGTGAATCTCAAACTAAATGCTTTTGTTTTTTTCTCTTCAACTAAATCATATCATCCTTGCTTAAGAAATCAGAAATAAGGGATCCATTTGTTCTGTCGCATTTAATGCTGTAGAGTTTGGTTGGTACCCTGTACTGTGTCCTCCGGGATCTCATCACGCAGAGGGTTTTGATTTCCTCAATCCATTTCTATGATTTTTAACTTTCAACTATTGCTGAATTCACACACCAGCAGACTGTTTTTTGAAACAAGTCAATCAAAAAGAACATGTCTCGTAATAAGAGCACTTAAAAACATTTTAAATGCACACCTTCAGGTTCTGAAAGCTCACAGCATACATTTTTAGCTCCTACTGTTCCAGTTTGGATGGTTGGAATTTACTTCCCAAAGAAATTTGCCCACATGGGCCAACTTCATCAAATTCATAGATTTTATTTTCTGAGCAAGAAAGTGAAAAATTTGATAGAAATGGCTGGAAATATGTATCAAAAGGAAGGATGTATGTGTTTACGTGTTCATTTTACTTAGATCAATGAATACTGGCATATAATAGATACAGAGAAACCAAAATTAAGTCACTTAAAATGCTTGTGTACAGAAGGTTATTGAGGTATTAAAATCCAGAGTTCCACTGAGAATTTCCCGTCAATGTAGTTACACTTATCTGAATATTATGGAAGCAATTCTCGAACAGTGAGATTTAAGATCCCCAAACTTCCATCTCACCTTAGCTTGTTGAAACTCATGACTATCTAATTTAATTCTTGGGATAGTTTGTAAGTTGAACATTGCAGGGATAGATAAAAATTTGCAAGATCGATGCTTGAAAAATGATCGTACGACTAAAATCAGTGATTCTAACATGTAGTCTGCAGATCCTCGGAGTCCTTGAGACGCTTGCCCCAAGTCTGTGATGTCAAGACACTTTTCGTAATAATACCAAGCTCTACTTTGCTTTTTTCACCAGACTGACATTTGCAGCGATGATGAAAGCAACGGTGGGTAAAACTACCAGTGATGGGCATCTCACACTGGTCAAGGCAGTGGCACCAAACAGTATTGGTAGTCATCATCTTCACTTTCAGGACGACTTAAGAATGTCCTTCACGAAACTGTAAAAATTATTAATGCTATTATGTCTTGACCTGAGAGTACAGCTCTGTATTGGTTTTCTACATCTGCTATGCAAATCACCTCAGTGGCTTAAAACAACACAAATTTATTTGTCTTAAAATTCTGTGGGTGAGAAATCTAAGAAGGGTCTCAGCATGGGGTTTTAATCAATGTGGCAGTAGGGGTGTATCCCTGCCTGGCAGGTAGAGAGGAGAATCCACTTCCTGGCTTTTTCCAGCTTTAGAGGCTGCCTCGTTGCTTGGTTCATGCCCTCCTTCTTCCATGTTCAAAGTCAGCAGCATTGCATCTCTCTCTGTCTTTCTTTCGTAGCCACATCTCCCTCTCTGAATATGGCCAGGAGAAGTTCTCCATTTATACAGCCAGCGTATTTAGACTGAGCCTTCCCAGATAACCCAGGATAATCTCCTCACCTCAAAATCCTTAACTTAATCACGTCTGCAAAATTCCTTTAGCCAGGTAGGGTAGCATTCCTAAGTTCTGGGGATTACAACATGGACATTTTGAGAAGCCATTATTCCACCTAGCACAAAGCTAGAGAGAATACCTAGCTTTATAATATTTATAATATTCTGAGTGACAACACGGTAAGTATACATAAAGCACTTCTCCTACAGACTGAAATATGAGATAGTCTTGAGGAAAGGAAAGTGGACAGTTGTTTGAGTTGTGAGCTAAACTAGTGCTGTCTTCACGGAATATCAGTTTTACATGAAGAAACAGTGTACAAACTATAATTATTCAGATCTTGGGGTTTGGCAGACACTTTTTTTGAAAACGAACAAAGCCTCCTTGACATTCGTACTTTAACAAAAACAACTGATTGTATTTGTTGCCAATAATAAAATTAGAGCTTTCAAGTTAAAATTAGAATTTTGGAAAACTTGTATCTGTTATCATGAGCCTGACTCTTTCCCAATATTAACGATTTTTCTGATGATATCAGTGTTGATATTAATGAATATGATTTTTTGGTAATACATAAAGAAGTGTGTCAGCATTTGGAAGATCTGCATAACTCAATGAACCAGTATTTTGCAAATGATAAATATGTTATGTTACAAAATCATGTATGAGTCTATCAATAATTACATTTAAAATTCCAATGATTTTAATACTCCAGGGTATGAAAAGCTCATTGATATGGTTTCGGATTTCACGTTACAAATAACCTTAAGAAACTACTGCTTGTTGAGTTTTGGTGTAATATCAAAGAATAATATCCCAAATCATCTGAAAAACAGATAAAATACTCCTTTTTCCAACAACACAAATGTATGAGACTGAATTTTCTTCATATACTTCAATCGACCTTGTCACATCATATTGAATGCAGAAGCAGACACGAGAGCCCAGCTGTCTTCTACTAAGCAAGATATTAAAAAGAACTTACAAAAATGTAAAATAATGTCATTCTTCTCAGTGATTTTTTTTGAGTGGAAATCTCACTATTTTTCATTGCAAACACCTTATTTCCATTATCAGGTAATGGATTTGTTATTGTTGTTTTTAAATGAATTAATAAAATGTTTTCTATAGATTTGTTTTGATTTCTAATACGGTAAATACTGATAGATACACCCCACATGTGCAAAGCTATCTGGGTCCTCATTAATTTTTAAAAGTGTAAACTGACACCCAAAAGTCTGAAAAACACTATATTAAATGATATCAGGATAAAGTAATTAAATAGAAACGTCTCATGAGTTGCTCCAACCAAGGGGATGATGAATGACGCTATGGGAGAAATGGAGTGCATCTTTCAGCTTACTGAGGAACCCATTCACACGTAGAATCCAAATCAGGAAGTGATCTTACATATCATAAAGAATGGGGATGTGTTGCTTTCAGTGGTCACTGTAGTGGCTGAACTCAGATCTGGCCAGCAATGCTCCAGATGGTGTGCCAAGTCAGAGCCACATCAAGAGCAAATTCACTGGGCTGTGTACATCCTGGTGTCTCTGCAGTAAATGAACCTCCTTCTTTGTCTTTTAAGCCCTGGTGAAACGGAGGTAAGAAGCCAGAACCATATTTAGTGTCTGGGTTGCTGATGTGTATTGAATGGGAAAGCCTGTGGCTCAGTAGACGGTGCATAAACCTCAAGGGTGGAGAGGCATTGAGTCCCATTGAAGTAGTGACCAAGGTCAAGCATCTTATCCTGCGCCAGTGGGCGGCCAAAGGGTCTATGGGCAATCCTCAATGGATCTGCAAGTGGTGTGCCTCAAGCATGTTTTCTGGGAAGAGTATCCATAGTAGCTTTCACCAAGTTCTCAAACAGGCCCTCCAAGGGAAGTTTAAGAACCAGTGGATTAATATTTCATTCACCACATGCTTTCAGCTCACTTTTGCTCCCTCAGAGCTTTGCTTGTTGGTCTGTCACCACAGTTATCACACTCTGAAGAATGAACTGTGTTATAATTAGTCAGTAAGCCTGACCCACTAGCCCATGTGCTCCGGTGAGGTCAAAGTCTGGGTCCCACTCATCATCAATCTCCTGTTTTTACAAAGTGCTTTAGATATAATAGGTGGTCAAAAAATTCTGTCAAATTAAATTAAATTATCTCATTTGCATTGAATCATATGTACATTCAAAATGTTAATTTTTAAATAAGCCCTACACAAATGATATACACTCACACAGATATGTATATGTATTTGCAAATCACTTTTATGTATGTAAAACAACTGATCCACATTTATTCATTATCTATTAATTGAGCTCAAGTATCAAGCTCTGGAGACAGGTAGCTAAAAAAGACATTCTTTCTGCCCTTCATGAGCTCACCATATAATGGAGGATGCAAGTCTGAGGATTTACAAGAACAATACATTGTAACCCATGGGTGTTGTGAAACCCAAAGGAATCTAGGAGCACAAAATGGAGGAAGGTCATCCAGCCTTTGGATGCAAGAGATCACTGGAAGCCTCTAAAAGGGGAAAACCCTAGAAAAGAAGGTTACAAGGGTAGGAGATATACGCCAAGAGGACCAATGGAGAAAGACTTTCAGGGAGCAGAAGGTTCACACTCACGTGTAAAGAAACAGCACAGAAGAAATCATGGTATACATTTACACACACACACACACACATACATTTATACCAAAAGCCCCTAGCTTCAGAAGCACCATTGATTTGCATCCAATCCTTGGGCAAGTCCTTCCTGCTTGTGGATCCTCAGTTTTTCCAACTGTAAAATTAACCGGATAAGACTAGCTCAGTGGTTCTCACTCCTAGCTGAGCAGTAGACTTACCTGGAGAACTCTTAAAAATACTCTTGCTCAAGCCCCATGCACAGGGATTCTGATTCTACTGGTCTAGGGTGGGGTCCAGGCATTGGATCTTTGAAAAAGCTCTCCCCATGATTCTATCAAGAACCACTAACTACTAACTAGTTAGGGTATGATTTCCCTCCTAGCATCATTCATTCATTTCTCCATTCAATCTTTCACTTATTCTTTTATCTACCAGTCCTAAAAGCTTACGGCACACTAGACGTTCTTCTAGATACTTTTGAGATAGCAAACAGAACAGGTCCATCCCCATGCGGGTGGAATTTGCAATCCAGCAGTCACTCAGATAGACATGTCTCTCACTTGCCTTTGTCCCATTCCTGATTTTTTCCATACCCTTCCGTTATCACCACCTCAAGGCCAACTTATTCTAAATCCCTAAATGCAGTTATCCAATCACATGTATATGGATACCACAAAGTGGAGTTTTGACCAGACTGTTTTCTTATTAATTTGGTCCCAGAACAATGTCAATGCCTTATTTCAGTTTATATGTCAAACTAATTGTCTAGGCTAACTCTCCTTGTAAATGCTGTAGGCTTGAAATAACCGGCTTTCTGGGTCACTTCACCTTCCTGAAATACAGGTTCCTCATCAATAAAACAGGCGTTGTAATCTCAGTACCACTTCTGGCTCTAGCAGGCCAGGCCCAGTGAAATCATGCAAATCCAAGAGCTCTGGGACTCCAGTGCACGTTCAAAGCATCACTTACCATGAAAATATTGATAGGTACCCCTGATTAAGCCCTAATAAGCACTGTTACATGCTTTACATAGTTTATCAGATTTAACTCACAACAGCCCTGTGAGGTAGGTGCAAAATCCCCATTTTATAGATGAGGAAATCAAGGGCCTTAGAGGCTCAGTACTTGCTCTCGGTGATGGAGCTGGCCAATGGCAGGGCAGGGGTTCCACCGCAGGTGGTCTTTGTGCTTCATCACCACACCATTCTGCTTCTCTAGAAAATGCTGTTGTTCAACTGTAATTGCTGAGTTCTCTAGGACAGCCCAAAGTCTACTCATACTGCTTGGGCAGCAGACTATGGATTTCACTGAAAGCCTTTATTTTGCAGACTCTTATTTAATGTACTTACATCCATCTCCTAATACAGTAGTTTGTCCAAATTGTGGAAATCAATAGCCTTGGCTATTTGATGATTTCCCCACATTTTGATGTTCACCAACTTGGTTTTTATAATGATAACCTCATACGGTGGAAAGAGAGGCCTGAATTAATAAACAGAATCTTGCATTTATTGAGTGACTTTGAGCAAGTGTTTTACCCTCTGTTTTAGCCAGGGTTCTCCAGAGAAACACAACATATACGCATATCCTAGGCTATATATTTGTCACAGAAATACATATATCCTATATATTTGTCACCCAGAAACAATGTTTAACCAGTTGTCTTAGTATCCCTTAGCACAGTCAAGCTGACACATTAAATTAGCCATCACAACTTCTCTGAGCATTGGTTGGCTTAAAAACCAAGTGGGTTGTGAGGTTTAGAAATAATTTAGGTAAATACTCTGACTGAGATAGAAATTCAATGAAATTTTGCTATTGTGGAGGCATTTTTTTACCTTAGCTATTGGCCTTTGGTATCTTTGATATGCATTAATATTGGCATTATTTTCCCTTCCTTCTTTTTCATTTACTTTCTTTTAATGCTGTTTATTCCATGTGTCTTGCTACTGGCCTTAAATCTTGAAACCAGGTAATAGGACAACAAATGAGTTAACAAATGAATGAATTAATTGATGGTTGTTAAATACAACTACAAAACAATGCTACTATTTTGTTAAGCAAACTAGTCTTCTGGACATTGGTAATATCTTACTATGCTATACAATAATGTCAGCATGTGACATTCATTCACTTTTACTTACTATTCATCAGGTATTTACATTTACAGAGCACTCACCATGTGCAGGGCAAAGATCTACGGGTCTGAGACACAAATAACCTGAGCTTGTTACCCAGAGGTAGAAATATCCTGACAACGTGAAACAAACGGGGTCTCTAGGCTTCAAGGCTCGGCAGGATGCCCCACCTCAGCCATGTTTTAGGGTCCGGAGGAACATCCTGGCTCTCTGGGGCTGGAAATGAGGGATGGATATGAGCTACTGAACAGGTTCAAAGTACAGAGATCAGAGTGGAAAATCAAGGCCCTCGATAAAGGAGGCAGGCTTTGCTTGGAAGCACACCCTTTGCACATGGGGTCCCCGTTCTGATCAGAAGTGAAATATTTCAGGAGATGGGGACATGGACAACCTGATCAATGTGCCCACATGAGATTCCAGGCTTGAGGAGTGCCACTCCACTAACGGAACCCTGTCTGCTGACTCCTACTGTGAACAGAGCCGGCCAGTGCATGCCCTACCGAAGCTATGGCTGATATGCCAATTCATGGAGAGAGAGACTTGCAACTGGAGGTCCTGGAAGTCAAGGAAGATGACCTGGACCAGGAGACAGCCTGCTTGCCCCAGTTCACCCCAAAATAAGCAAATCACAACTGTTACCCCAAGGTGGGTAGTCTGTGCTTGACTCCATGTTCTAGTGATTAAAAACTGCCATTGCACCTCTCCTTATTGCACACTGTTTCATAACCCTTTCTGAAGATCGGTAGTGTAGAAATTTTAAGGTCATGTGACCAAATTTGTTTCAGCTCCTGTTCTGTTTGACGCATCATCCCAGACTTCTTTGCAATCTTACGTCATTTAAACTTCAGGAAAAAACTTATGAAGTAGATATTATTATTTCTTATGTTATGCATGAGAAAACTGAGGCTCAGGGAGAATAAATGAAATTTCCAAGGTCTCAGCACTAGGAAGTGTCAGATTTGTGTCTGGAATTCAGATCAGTCTGAAACAAATGCCTACAGGCTCTTTCGATCATACTTATTTCAATAACTTTGCCATCACTCAAAATAAGCTTGAAACATCTTTGGAATTCCTTTAGAGTCAGTTTCCAAGCAAGCCATTACCTTATGAGCATGCCTCATCTTTGATTAATAGCTGTATAACTAAGCTCCCATGTTTCAACAAGGGCAACCTTATTGAAATAAGTATCTGGTTTCCCTTGGTGAAGACTTTGAAAAGCACATACCCATTTAGATAAATGCAATCTAAGCCAGCTCTGTCCAATAGAATTTTCTGTGATGACAGAAATGTTCAATGTCTGTGCTGTCCAATACTGTAGTCACGAGCCACAGATGGCTATCAAGCTGCAATTTGGCCATTAAAACTAAAACCTTGAATCTTTAATTTTATTTCATTTTTATGAATGTAAAATTTAGATAGCCACATGGGGCTCATGACTACCATATTGGATAGCACAGTTATAAGCTGTGTGTTAATAATAGCAGTAACAATATCAAAAATAACCAGTCTTGAGACCTTGAAGTCACGGCCTGTGTGTGCTGTGAGAATATGGAGTTAGCTTCTGGGCTTATGGTCAGTGTTCACGTATTTTGTTCAGGCCAAGTCATAGAGTTGAAATGCACCTCTGGGGAAATGGAGACCTCCAATTCTTCATTAGGTTTGGAAGAAAGTATAGCATTGTGGCAGGAAAAGGCCAGCTACAGTTTGGAAAGTGGCACCCAGAGAGACACAGCTACACACTGGGCCACGCGTGACTCAGAGTCTGAGTTCTGTTTAGAGCCCAGGTTTCTAGCTCTTTCCTTCCCTGTCTTCATACACTGCCAGCAGTTCCTCTGGAAGCTGAATCGACAGGGCTATTTTCACTTCAAAAGGGTGACCTGTGATTCAACAGTGGACCAGCCAACGGGGGGTCTTTGAGTAGAGCATCCAGGAACCAGAAGGAGACACCATGTTCCCCAGACAGAAAGGTACCCGTGATCCTACAGAAGAGAGTGAGTGAGGGTCAAGGCTAGGACAGCAGTAACCTTTCCTCATAACCTGCCTGCACCCTTCCATGTTAACATACTGTGAACGGAGCAGAAGTGACAAAACCAATCCATCACCCTAGAGCCAACACAAAGAGGAATAGAGAGGTTAACAGAAATTGATGACATCCCCGCTGGAATTTTACACTGATTCGGCCAGCCCTACGATTGAAATAGACAAAGATTTATAGTCCGAGTGAGGACGCTGGCTCTTTTTGATTGCCTTGATTCTTTCTATGCGCTCCTGCATATTTATTCCCAAGCTCATCACCAGCTTGTAGCATTAGAATGCTGATTTGATTTTACATTCCAAGAGGAGCAGGCATTATGCAGCCATTTGCATGATGTGAGAGAAATCACCAGAACGGTTTCTGATATCAGCGGCCAAAATGATCGCTAATGTTCACCTGCAAAAGCAGGATTGTGTAATATTGTTTTTTTTGAAATTCAGATTTCCTTTTGCCTCTCTCAGTGTAAAAATAAAAAAGGGGAATTATTCCATATCCTGTGGATGAGAAATTGTATTTTGTCATGCCTCCGAGGGCTACAGCGGCATCGAGCTTTTATGAATTCGTTTGATATCTGGGCTGTGCGTTTCGAGTTCCTACACAAATTTTTCCCCCCATGACATTATTACTGAAAGCTTTTATCAGTTCATTGTGACAGAAAATTGATTATTATCCTTGACATTTGATGGATAGCTTTCATAAAAGGACCATTTTTTTTGTTGTTTTCATGTTGGCCTATAAAGTCCCTCCCTCCAAAAAAAAAAAAAAACTTTCTTAAGACACGAAAGAATTTCTCAGATCCCCTGTAAACGTTCCTCTAGGCATCTGCAATGGGGGACCGAGTGTCTAAGAAAAAAGTCGAAGGGAAAGTACAGATCTGAACTTGCTGTTCATTTACTTGCATCTGGCAAGATGAAGTTAGGGAGCACTCGAGACTCAGAGAAGATTTGGAGACTGCGCTATTCCACTTTCATATTTTATCACCAAGCGCAATTCTACTCAGGACATAAATGAGACAGCATATGTAAGAAACTCTAGTCTACATGCAAAGAGGGTTTGGGTAACATGTTATCATTTGCTCCATCGGGTAGAAGGGTCTATTAACTACAATTTAATAGTCATAACCTATTGCATTTTTACAGTGTATCCACTCTCTCAGTTTACCCTTGTCATGACATCGTGAAAAGGGTGGTTTTATCCCTTCTCTCCAGAAGAGGAATGGGAGGCTTGGCAAGTTGAAGGAACTTACACAGGTCCCAGTCTGTGCCTGGTAAAGGCAGACCTTGAACCCCATCGTCTGACTTGAACTGCAGTGTCCCTCCACTATATCATGACCCCTCCTCCATAGACTGCTCCTAGAGAAACATAGCAGGCCTCCTCTTTGGCTATGTGGTTTTTTCAACTCATTCTCTCAAACAGAAACACACACATACCGAAAGAAAAGTCACCCAACAAAAAGGCCACTCAAACCACAGTGAATCTCAAACTCCGGGCAGTTGCTCCATCCTGTCAGTGTTCTTGACTTCACAATCCTTTTCTGCTCTACCCCATTCACCCCACAGGAACCAAAGGACCTTCATGCTTTGTTCAAGTTTGAGCGAAGTCATATTAGCTTTGTTTGGAGAATTTGGGGAAGAACTTCCCAATAGTTTTAGAAAAATCAGGAACCAGCATTTGGGGAGCAGAGGCCCTAATGTCTATGGCAGTCTCGCAAAGGCAGAGTGTCAACAGAGTCTCATGTCACCCACACAACTTGAGAGGAGAAATCCCAGCACCCTTTCGCAGACTAGGCTCTCTGGGATGGTCAGCAGCTAGCTCAAAGTTTCACAGTGAGAGGAGCAGGGAAAGAACGAACCCATGTGCTCCAGGACTCTGGCAATCCCTAGTTTCATAGAAACACAGTTGGGATTCACACCCCTTTGGAGTTTTTAGGTTTTGCCAAGCATTTAAATTCCTCCCTATGGAATGGCATTTCTAACTAAAGCAGAAAATCATTATTACATAAAAGATCAACTCCTTCCCCTGGGACTGTTATGATGGGACTGTTATGACACAGTAACTCCAGGAAGGCTTACTTAGGAAAAAAAACCACTTAGGTCACTGGAGAACTAGAAAGTCATCGATTTGCCTGATTTTCCCCATGACCTCACTTTATGCCTGTCGGAAAATTCACTCGTTCCTTCAGTCCCTCAGGGGGGTTCTAATGAGGGCTGATCGTGTATGAGAATTAATAGGAACAGTAGGTGTCTAAGGAAAGAGGAAACTTACAATAGTTCATTAAGTGTAGGAGGCAGAAAACTTTATTTGATGAATCAAACGGTCTTCGTTAAAAGTGAACTTTTCCTGAGAACTAGAGATGCCGCTTAAAAATATGCTTTTCTCTCATTCAGGCAGATAAATTAATATATGATCATTACAGAAATGTGGGATCATATAGAAGTGCATTCTATTAAAAAAAAACACACAAACGTAATTTATGACCCAAAGATAACCACAATAAATGGGATTCTTGGCACGACTGTTTTTTCCTAAGTGTTTGTGTGTGCCTTTGTGAACTCCCGAATGAGAATTATATGGTATATATTGCTTTTTATACTTTTTTTAAAAAATTACTTAACCTTGCATCCAGAGTCTAGACGTTTAATATTCTTTGAAAACTTGATTTTAATGGCGATGTGATATCTAATCATTTGGCCATAACGTGGAATATATTTTCATTTTATTTGTGACCCCACTATTAATAAACAATTAAGTTGCTTCGAGTTTCCGTGATTTAGGGAGTGCTGTGGCGTGCTTTGATGCCCAAGCTGCAGGAGTCCGTGTGACGTGGGCTTTATTATTCTACTTTTCAGAGGAGGGAGTAGAAGTCATTGGGGTGATTTGCCCAAAGCCATAGAGTAATTTGTACAAGGAGGGCCAGGACTCAAACGCGGTTACTTCCACTTCAAGGCCAGTTCCGCAACGGACAAACGTTCAGTAACGCTGCTTGAAAGAAATTCTCTCAACAGTGCAAAATCATGAGCTTTGGAATCCGACTTCTCAACCGGAACCAGAGGAGAAAACTTTGTCTTTAATTGCTTAGTGATCTCCGTCCAGCTCTGTGTTCTTGAACAAAGGACTTCACTTTAGGCTCATTTCACCATCTATAAAACCGGTATCTGCGGCCAGCCCGGTGGCGCAGCGGTTAAGTGTGCACATCCCACTTCGGCAGCCCCAGGTTCGCCGGTCCGGATCCCGGGTGCGGACATGGCACCGCTTGGCAAGCCATGCTGTGTTAGGCGTCCCACATATAAAGTGGAGGAAGATGGGCACAGATGTTAGCTCAGGGCCAGTCTTCCTCAGCAAAAAGAGGAGAATTGGCAGCAAATGTTAGCTCAGGGCTAATTTCCTAAAAAAAAAAAACAAAAAAAAAAACTGGTATCTTCACCCTCATGGTGTTGTTATGAGGATTAAATAAAGTATTACATACTTAAAAGGACCTTGGAGGGGACCGACATGGTGGCCCAGCAGCTAAGTTAGTGTGTTCCAAATCTGCAGCCCAGGGTTCGCGGGTCCCCACCCTGGGTGTGGATCTACACACAGCTTATCAAACCAAGCTGTGGCAGGTGTCCCATATGTAAAATACAGAACGATGGGCACAGATGTTAGCTCATGGCCAATCTTCCTCAAAAAAAAATATCTTGGAAAGGTGAAGCGCAGAGTAGGTTTTCAATAAATGATAGTTTTATTATTATTACTAATGGCTAAGATAGTCAACAACGAGTGGAGTAGTATTTCCTCTCAAGTGTCTAATACGTGAAACTTGAATTCAGGCGTGCAATTATTTTCTTTTCGATTTAAAGTTTGAGGCCTTTAAGGGCCAACAGCATAACAGACTCCAAAAAGGAGCGCTCCACCACTCTTGAGCCCAGCGTGGAAGCAGAAAAGGAGTGCTCTGAACTCCGGAGATGGACCTCCTGAGACCAGCTCGTTCTAGGCCACTGGCAGAGAAAATGTCAAGAATAGGATCCGAAGTGATAAAGTATCCAGTTGTGAAATGACCCTAACGTATTTTTCAACAGAACTGCCTGGAAATAAATAAATAAATATCGCACTTCTTAGACTCACACCTTAAAAATATGCACTCAGTCCCTTGGCAAGTTTTAGAATTTTGGTTCCTCTGTGCTGGAAAAAAAAAAAATTACATTGGTCTATCTGTCTGTCTATCTATCTATCAATCTATCTAGCTGTCTACCTACCTGTCTGTCTGTCTAGCCATCTCCTTGTGTCTAGAGCTGCACTTTCCAGTATGGCAGCCACCAGACACAGATGCCTACTGAGCATTGAAACATGATGCATCCAAATCGAGACGTGCTGTAAGTATAAAACCCAAACCAAATTTCTAAGACTTATTAGGAAAAAAAATGAATGTAAAATATCTCATGAATACTTTTTATTTTGACTGCTCATTAAAACGATAACGTTTTTTGCCAAATAAATAAATTATTAAAATTAATTTCACCTAGTTTTTTTTTTTTTTACCTTTT
This sequence comes from Equus quagga, assembly GCF_021613505.1. NCBI lineage: Eukaryota > Metazoa > Chordata > Mammalia > Perissodactyla > Equidae > Equus > Equus quagga. The sequence continues at coordinate 39,238,780 of NC_060286.1, forward strand.
TACGATGCCACTGGACCACTTAAAATTGTATGTGTGAGGGGGCCGGCCCCGTGGCCGAGTGGTTGAGTTCACGCGCTCCGCTGCAGGCGGCCCAGTGTTTCGTTGGTTCGAATCCTGGGCACGGACATGGCACTGCTCATCAAGCCACGCTGAGGCAGTGTTCCACATACCACAACTAGAAGAACCCACAACGAAGAATATACAACTATGTACCGGGGGGCTTTGCGGAGAAAAAGAAAAAGGGAAAAAATAAAATATTAAAAAAAAAAAAATTGTACGTGTGACTCACATTTTATATCTACTGGGCGGCACTGCTCCGTAGAGAATGTTGTGTCTAAAGAATTTAAAAAACAACTTGCTCCTGCATTTCCATTACACTGGGTTCAGCAAATTGAGAATGATGGAAGGAGAAAGGGGGTAAGACATCCTGAGATGATCCCCAGGTCGGTCCCTCTCCTCACAACCCACCAACATTCTGGCCAGAAAAATCCTCTAGGGTCACTCTTGTATATGCCTGGGTATCAAAATATGCATTAATATTAATATTAAATGATGTCTTTTTCCCAAAAGTGACCCTCAGAAAAGAAGGAATTGCTCTGCATGTGGGTTTTTAGGTACCTAGAAATATCCCCCAATTATTGAGGGCACAGCAAAAAGTTCGTTTAAGCCAATTTTTAGACACGGTCCATATTCTAACCCGGTTTAAGTGTCCCAAAAGCTCTTCTCTTTGCTTCTTAGCTATTTGGTCAATAATCTCTCAAAGTCCCTATGAATTTCCTAAAGCTGAAAGGGTATTTTTAACTCCAATTATTACAGCATCTGAAAGCTTCTCTTTTCTGAAAATCGTTTTCATGGTATAAGTAGAAATCACGAATTTTCAAGTTTTTTAAATGATTGCTTTCACTCTCCCAAAAATTATGTTTCTTAAAATCGGGGCAAGTAGAGAGGAATTCTTAAGAAACCAGATTCTCAAAACATTCATTTTCCTTGAGAATTCTCAACAGGATAATTCTTGAGCTGAACTACTAAAGTAAGCACTATTCATGTGATGCCTTTTAAAAATTCTTGATTTTGTAAAACTCAAAACAAACAAATTAAGCCCCCCTCAAAACATACAAATTGATAAAGCGATTGGTAAATGCCAAGTAGTCTGTGTTTAATTTATTTATTTTTAAAATTTATTTCATTCACAGTATTAACATAAGTACTGTGTTTTTCGGGTGTTTTAAATGAGTGGGAAAATAAATTAATGAAACAAATATAAGTAGACAATTGGTCATTTCATTTTCATTCCTAAAAGTTTATATTTTCAAGTTGACTGAAACCTTTTATTTGGATTTTCTCACTGGGAAAAGGCGGGTATTTGGAGCTGACATTTTACCAGATATATGTATGTATATTACATATACGTGTATGCGTATTCACACATCTTGATATAGATATGTAACATGCATGTGTGTGTACATATATGTATGTATACATGTATTATAGACATACATACAGAGAGAGAGAGAGATTTTAAGGAATTGGCCCGTGAAATGACGGGGGCTTGCAAGTATGAATTTTGCAAGGCAGGCCAGCAGGTCGGAGACCCAGGAGAGAGTTGATGTTGTAGTCTCAAGTCTGAAGACTGGAGGCAAAATTGCCTATTTCCGGGGGGGGGGGGGGCACTTCAGTGTGTTTCCTCTTAAGACCTGGTTGGTTGAAGTCCATCCGCATTATGGAGGGTGATCTGCGATCTGCTGTTCTCGAAGTCCATCCATTTAAATGCTAACCTCATCTAAAAATACCCCCACAGAAACTTCCAGAATAGTGTTTGACCAAATATCTAGGCACTGTGGCCCAGCCAAGTTGACACATAAAGTTAGCCATCACAGGATCCCTTTGGGATTCCCTTGGGACTCTGTGTTGTAGAACCTTGGGGCAAGGAAGGAGGAGCAGGGGGAGCACGGAAACACAGGTCGCTCTTCAATCTTTGTTTTAATTGAACTATTCTAAGAGCGACGGCATTTTGAGTTATCAAAGCAGCGTGGTTTTCGTTCTCTGTAAATCCCATCGCCCTGTGCTGTCCACTATTGAATCGATGATATATTCACAGAGAAGGAAGATGGCATGAAGAACAAAGGACTCAAGCTTGAGGTTCCAATTAGACATTTGTATCTAAGGAAAAACAATGCTCTTAAATATGTGGACTTCCCGAGATAGAAAAGGATTTTATAAATTTAAAAAGAAACCAAAACGTCTGTTTCTAAATCAAGGACAATGTTCAGAGGTCTGAGGCAAGAGATTTGCTGGGAGCTGTTTGTTAGATGGTGGTGCAGGGTATGGCTTTGGGTCATCTTCCCTGTGAGTGGACAAGGAAATGAAACTTTGGTGCAGAGCCGGGGGGAGCTGGAGGAATGAGGCCATGGTGAGAACATCCCCTATAGCTGAACCTCCCACATCCCAAGTCTCTGTCCAAGGAAGAGAGGCGTGAGATGATAGAAATCCCAATAGAAATGTAAAAGTTTGAGAAGGAGTCTGAAATGTCCAGGTTATGCTCCACTGCCCTCTTGCTTTGTCCAACACAGCAAAGTAGAATAAAGCATTATGTTGGAACCAAATGGTGGAAATGCAATACAGTCTTATTAGCGGTTTGGTAAACTTGTTCATTGGCCATTACACTATGGTTATAGATGGTTCACTCACTTGCTCACTTGTTCATTTTGCTTCCAGGGAATATTCATCATTTATAAAGCAGTACCAGGCACGAGCAAGTGCTCAGTGTGCAGTTGGGTGTCATAGTCCCTGTCCTCAAAGGCTTCACACTGTAGGGGAACCCAAACACTACAGATGTGGCACTTGCCATACATATGCTCCTCTTCTTGGGCACAGGGCTGGACTCCACTTCCCAGACTCCATCACAGTGCAGCCACGAGGCTGAGCCACGGAAGTTGAGCGGAAGTTATACCACTTCCTGGCCCATAAAGACTTCCCACATGATCCTTCTTAATGAAGAGAACTAGACGGAGGTGGAGTCACAAGATGGAAGAGGTCTTGGTCCCTGAATAATTATACCAAGCAGAGCTCCCCCATCCCTTGCCCAGTCCCCTCTCAGACTGTTTCTAATCTGAGAGTGAGAAATAAAACATTGTGCCCAGTCATAGAGATGCAGATGTTATTTCTTATAGCAACCTGACCTATCTCATACTGAGGACTAGGACACCGAGAAAAAAATTTTCCCAAACCAGCCAAGTTAGACTGGGGAGTAAACTTTGGAGGTATACTTTATTATGTTTGGCAAGGGGCATGACAATGGAAGATGCTCACAAAAGAGACTATCTTTCCCCTAACCCACGCTAGGCCAGTAGTTCTGAAGACAACATGACCATTCCTAGATTTTTTGCAATCTTAAGAGAGGAGGCACTTGCCCAGCCCACCTTCTGGCCCAGTGACTCTCAATGGGTAAACATATGCTGAAAGCAAGGACTTGAACCCCTAAAATTCGGCATAGAGTGGGTGCTCAGTGAACAAAAGCAATGCAATGAGATATATACTGAGGGCACCCGGCTGGTGGCACCAGGAGGAGGCATGAGCTTTCAGCAGCAGTGGCCTCAGAAAAGAAGGAAGCAAGAGCCACCCACATTGCCTTCTGGCAGGTGACTTGGGGCAGATTTAAAGGGGAAGGGACAGCCAGCTGGGGCAGAAGTGGGGAAATAAAAACGGGTTTCCTCTCAGCTCTGCCTCTCCAGACTCATTCCACTTGGTTTCCCTGGAAATACTGGAGCAATACTCCCTCTGCCTCCCCATCCCCCACCTAGGAATCCAGCTGTGCTTAACATACATGAATTACTGGGTCCTGTGGCCACCAGACCTTAAAATCGGTTATACAACATATTATCAAATGCTTGTTCAAACGCATTGGAAGCCCCGCTATCTATCCCCTCTTATCCACAGTCCTTTGGGAATGAAAGGGAAACAATAGATTCATTTCACAAAAATCATCACATTTACATATTTTTATCATGAGCTCAACGAATGATTTTAATTAAACCACTTTTAAAGAGGGTAGAGAGGAATAAAGGCAAGATGGTAAATATTTAACACCTAATCAAGGGGAGAGAAGCGTGAAGCTGAAACCCTCATTAAGCAGCAGGGCTGGAGGGTGGGCCTCGGAAGCAGCCCACGTTTGGGCCCCCACTCTCCCTTATTGGGGGTGACACTGAACAAGCCATTTCACCTCTTTCAGCCTCATTTTCCTCATCTGGGAAAATGCAGAGGGTGCCAACCTCGAGAGATTATTGCCAGCAGAGCCTAATGATAAGAGCAATAAAAATGGGCAACATTTCTGGAATAGAAAGGACGTTGGGGCGCTTCACCCAGATTGCAGCGTGAAATCCCCGCCTTAATTCTGTAAAGGGCGCACTGTTAATTTCCTCAGTTTACATAAGAGGGAATTGAAGTTTAGAGAAATTATGTATCTTGCCCAAGGTCTCACAGCCAGTAACTTGCTGGGCTGTCATTCAAACCCTGGCAGTTGGAGTCCAGGGTGCGCACTCTTGGCTATTACTTTATCTTGCCTAAACTCTAGTGCCTGGAACATATATGTACACATTCTCCTTATTTCTAAAGTTCAAGTCAAAGAAGATCACATCCAAATATTTTTCTAGTTATTTCCACTATGACTTCTACTATCACCTTGTATTTGTAGAACGTTTTACAAAGCATGCTTGCAGATGTTTCCCATCAGAAACATCCAGTAACTGGAGCTCGGAAAACTTAAGAGAGTTTGGCCACAGGCTCCTTCTACGGGAAGTCTGGCTGTGTGGCATCAGGTTTCCATCATTGAGGCACCTGCTTCAGAAATTGGTGTGCAAAGAGAGGGGAGGATAGGAAGGGCAAAAAGAGAGAGCTTTAGACCCCAATCCTTGGGCATTCCCTGATCACTGGTTGTTTTCAGGGGGTGAACCTTTCGTCTATCTCATTCCCCAGCTGATTGGATGCACGAAATTAAGCCAAGATGCAGGAGACGGGGGCAAATCAGATGGCACAGCCCTTTCAGCACTGTTCTAAGTGCTCTGTTGAGATAATTGTATGGCTGTTTCTGCAATCAGTTCTGAGAAAATTGCTCCTCCCAAATTAGCTTCCCCTTATGCAATAATTTTTAGTTGATGGCATTGAATTGCTGCAAAGAAACTCCATAGATATATTTAAAATAATCAAATACTGGACAAATAGTTTGAGTGTACATTAACAGAAGAGGACACGTTGATGTATCTTTCAAATATATCTGAATTACGCTCCTGACAAATGACTGTTTCCTTTCTTCCTTTCTCTCTGTCTCTCTCTCTTCCTCTCTCTTTTTAACTCCCTCTCCCTCCCTCCCTTTCTTTCTCTTCTCATTCTCCTCTTTTCTCCTCCTCCACTTTCTCCTCCCCTCTTCCTTTTACTTAATTACGGCGCTGTCTGGACTTTTCACTTTCTGAATCAGAGAGGCTGGCAGATTTTCTCTTCCAGGCAGAGTTCTATGAAGAGCAACAGCTCTCCTGAATCCTTACCGTTTAAGTCATCATTGAGCACTGCTACTGGCCTGGTTTTCATGCTGCCTCTCTAGACAGCCTCACCAAGGCTCACAACCAGTAAGGTGGGCCTCCCCAGCCACCCTCTCTTTAAGGGATGAGAGGCAGGAAGGCGCTGGATGGGATGTTTCTCAAATTCTTCCACTATGTCTCCTGTGACCGGGGACAGAGGATGCGATGCTGGAACCAGGCAGTTAGCTCTAAGGATTGGGAAGGACTTCCTGGATCCCACTAGAGCTCAGATGAAGAAGTGACTCACACACTACCACACAGCCAAAAGCATCAGAAACAAGCTCCACCTCGATCTTCAGGGTCTGGCCCCTGCGTGTCCTCCAGGATGGCATAGGGCTTCATGCTACCAAACGTAGCTTCCCCTTTGACTCACACCCTCAGTGTCTCTATCAGGGGTCAACCCAGCCAATGAGTGGGCCCACTTCAGCAGTTTTGTGGGAAACGGATGAGTAAAAGGGCAGTGTGTTACTGGAAAAAAAAGTTATTCCTACTCCAATGGCTTTTGGTGGAACCTCCATGCTCTAGGTGCCCACAGGCCCCGCTTCCCCCTATCATCCTGCCTTTTAGTTCACCTGCCTGGTCCTGAAAGTTTTTGAATCTGCAGAGCTTGGTCTAAGTGTGAGCTCCTTAACAGCGTATTAAAGCACCTGGGCTGACCCATCTAGGTAGCCCCTTAATTAAGTCCGACAGCAGCTCCATCCTCAGCACACTTCCCGCAGCACATCTACTTGTGTTTCCTTTGGAGCTCATTTCAATAAACCACTCATGTTTATGGCTTAAAGGAGGCAGACAAGGAGAGGTATGTCTTTTACTTAGCAAACTGGGAAATAATTCACTGATCACCCCAAATGAAAGTAAATAAGGTTTTAAATTGCCAAGTATGGGCCATCTTGAATGACAGGATACCAAAGGACTGAGAGGGATGAGGGAGCTCTCCAAGAGCACCAAATTTTGAGTGAAATAATTCTATTTGCATTACTCCCAACAATTCTTCCTAAACCGATTTACTTTCTATACATGAGGCGTAGCTCTGTAGGTCTATATTTCATTTTCACACAGAGAGATAAAAGGAATATTTTTTCAGAGATATTGAGCAGGCCTATAAAAATAAAAAATAACAATATCATTTCAAAGAAGGCATTATCTAGATCTACTGATCCTGGTCCTAATTTTCACAATACTGATTTTACTAGACCTTCAGCCTAAAAACAATAAAGGTTTTGGTTTGGGTTGTTTCTGGGGATCCCTGTAATAACGGGTCTTCAGGAGTGTCGTATCAATATCTCAGTGATGTTCTCTGGGAAACTTCTCCTTGACCAGAGGCTGAATTTGTCACTGGATAGCAACATCTGTAGCAGATGAAATTTGTCATCATCTGTCATCCAACTTATTGGCTGTTACCTGGCAACAGGTCAATTATACTGAGTATTTGCTGAAGTAGATTAGCAGCATTGTTGCCATAACAACTACCTTTGTTAGTTAATTAAATTGCTCTGACTCAGAACTGGCATTGGGGAACTACCTATGTTCTACAAAGTAGCAATTGTCCTGATTCAGCTACGGATTTTCACCAACTGGGTTACCATCATCTTCAAAGACGTGCTGCTCATTCAGGCTCTGCTGTCTGTAAATCAACTCTTCCAATGGTCCAGGACACGAGGCCTTATCTATATATCAACTCATTATTTCATTAATTCATTCAACAAATATTTATTGAGTGAAAAGAATATCTTCAAAGTGAATGAATAATGGTAGTCCTCCAAGGGAGTTTCTTTGGGGTGACGGAACAGTTCGCCACCCTAATTGCGATGTTGTATACACAGATCTGTAGACAGGATAAAATCTCATAGAACTAAATACCACAAGTAAGTAAATGAGAGCACACAAAAATTTGTAAAATATGAGTAAGCTCTGTAGTTTGTTTATTATTGTTCCAACATCAATTTCCTGATTCTGATCATTGAATTATCAGTTACGTAAAACATTATCACTGGGGGAAACTGGGTGAAGGGTATACAGAAACTCTGTACAATTTTTGCAACTTCTAATGTGAGTCTAAAATTATTTCAAAATGAAACTATTTTTTAAGGGAGAGGAAAGCAAAAAAGGAAAGAAGGAATGAAGGAAAGATGGAAGGAAGGAAGACTTAGTTGATATGTAAAATGGAGCCCAGTTCTGGGCTCGGGACTACTAAGCAGGTAACTCACCTGATAAACAGGTAACTCACCTGAATGTATGCCTGGGGGACATTGAGAGTCTGCAGATTACAGGATTTATTATTTGCTGGTGAGTCCCTTACCTCATTTGGTCTGTCTGGCCCCCATCCACTAAAGGCCAATAGTGCCCTTGCTCCTCAAACATTGTGACAATCAACATAGAACACCTAGGTTTCCAAAACGCCTGCCTTAACCCCTGAGAGCTCAGTAGGACCAACATTTTTAAAAACATTGATGTCATGTGTCCCTAAATACATTCCAGTGAGACGGGCAAAGCTGATGTCCTATTTCCACTTATCAGACGAGGAAACCAAGGCCTGCAGGGCTGGCAGAGCCAAGATGGGATTCTACTCAAGGTCCTCTGAGCCCTGGTCTATGGCTTCTTCCAGCACACTTAGGTTTCCAGTGTGATGTTAGGTGTTGCACTGACCATTATCAAGCAACACTAGTGACACAGGAACGAGGTCACCTCCATCCTTGTGGTAAACAAGGAGAAAGTCCCCATTCAGTGCTAACTTGCCTTTAACCCATCTCGGGCTGCCAAGCTGACAAGCAGCAAGCTACAGGGTTTTGTTTGCCTTGTATTTGTTTCTGCAGTTTACCTTCTATTTAGGGTTCCCTTTTAAAATAAACAGACCTAAGTAAAAACAAAATCATAATGGTAGACATGTTGTGGCCAAGGTCCGTCCAGCAATGGCCCAAAAAACACGACATTCTGATTGGGACTAGAAGGCCGAGTAGCAGCATTCCGGGTAGAGAAAAGCGGAGAGGTGTGGCAAAGATGTGTGTGTGCACCTCCTCGGCACACGACGGGAACATCTTCAAATCAAGAGAGCAGTACAGGGTGACGGGAGGGGAAAGAAGGGATACGGATGGAGGAAAGGTCTCTCCATCCTTGCACACAGGTCCCCCCAGGAATGAGATCCCGATTCCTTTGGTGACTTCAAGAGCCTGGAGAGCTGGTGACAAGGGCATAGCAAAGGACTAAATTTTTTGTATCATTCAAATCCAATGTTTTAAAACTTGTGTTTTCCCTTTTAAAAATGCGTTACCTTGAGGCAAAGCCTTCATCTTTTCCTCCTTTGTCACTTGCTGGAGGTGAAAGGGAAGAAAGGGATGGGGGAGGAAGGGGCGGATGAAGACCAGCGTCAGGAGAATGCAGGATACCGGCTGTGGAAGTGGGCAGGTCCAGTTTTTGAAGTACTTTGAAGTCAAACGGATTTAGGGCTTTTCCAAAAGGCCAGCAGTTCTCCAATTTTCTGCCCTTGTATGAGAACCACCAAGGAGTGCTATCAGCAGATTCCTGGGCCTCGGCTCCAGAGCCTGTGATGGAGCAGGGCTAAGCGACCACTCTGTAATCTGTTTTTAATATGTCTGCCAAGCGTTGTGGGTTTTTTTAGATGCAATTGACATATAACGTTGTATAAGTTTAAGGTGTACAACGCGATGATTTGTTACATCTCTGTATTGCAACAATTACCACAAATGCTTAGGTAACACTTCTAACATGCCACACAATTATCATTTCTTTTTTATGGTGAGAACATTTAAGATCTAGTCTCTTAGCAATTTTGAAGTATATCCACATGCAGAAAAATGGAATTGGGCCCTTATCTTACACCATTCACAAAAATTAACTCAAAATGGATAAAAGACTCAAACATAAGAGCTGATGCCAAGCGTTTTTGATGCAAAGGCCCCCAAAGCACCTGAAGAAACGCAGCTGCAGGAGACAGAGATGCAGGGAAGGGCAGGGTGGGGAAGCCACACAGTCCGACTTGTGTCTTAGAAAGCTCGTGTCTGTTTTTTAATTCATCCTACATTATTAATATTGATGATTTTTGAAAATAAGTAAAAAGGAAATATATGGGAATATTCATCTAAAGTCTCACCAGTGAAAGTTCAAGATATAAAATGTGACTCTTCGCTTGTCGTATTTAAAGATTCTTTTAAAACCAGGGCCAACTTCTCCTTTACACGCAGCAGGCACGATGCCCACAGTACTCTCAGGAATCCACGGAATAAATACTTTTAGAAGACAAAGCGTCCTAACGTGAGTAGTTCCGGAAAAGTAAGCATGGCTGCATTCAGCGAGTTATCCTGAAGAATGTTCAACTGACTATTTTCACTTCAGCCACAACTGTGAAAAAAGCCAAACGTCCAATAATAGGGAATTGGTTGAATAAAGTATGTATGGTCATACTGTAGTCACTTAAGATGATATTGCAAACAGGGTCACATGAAGACTTTCATGGCTTCTAGGCAGTTTTGCCTTCACGAGCCCTTTTCTCCATAAAAATATACCCATATAAATATATAGCTATAGATACTAAATATTTGTATGTTAAAGTATATATTATATTAAAGATATATAATATAATATATATTACATATACAAGGTATATGTTTCAGCTACTTGTCACTTATATATTTATATATAAACATATTTGTATATTTTATATTTAATATATGTAATATAATGTATAATATGTCATATATTTATAATATAATAAATAATAAACAATCTATAAAGCACTAACTATATATTGTTTATTATTATTCATTTATAGTTATCTACAACTATAGATTCATATATATAACTATATATTTATAACTATAAAATATATAATAACTATATATTCATATTTATTTACAACTATAAATGGATAATAATTAAAATAATAGACCATATATCATATTATATATCCATATAATATATAACGTACACATTTTATGGAAGAAGGGGGCCCCTCCTTTGCAGCTACTCAACTCTGCCAATATAGTGTGAAAGCAATTGTAGTCAACACATAAACGGATGAGCATGCCTGTGTTCCAATAAAACTTTTTTTTTTTTAAAGATTGTCACCTGGGCTAATAACTGTTGCCAATCTTCCCTTTTTTTTTAAGGATTGGCACCTGGGCTAACAACTGTTGCCAATCTTTTTTTTTTTCTGCTTTATCTCCCCAAACCCCCCCCAGTAGACAGTTGTATATCTTAGTTGCATGTCCTTCTAGTTGTGGGATGTGGGACACCACCTCAACGTGGCCTGACGAGTGGTGCCATGTCCGCGTCCAGGATCCAAACCCTGGGCCGCCACAGCGGAGCACGCGAACTTAACCACTCAGCCACGGAGTCGGCCCCCCAATAAAACTTTATTTATGGACACTAAAATTTGAATTTCATATTATTTTCATATGTCACAAAATATCTTTTTAAAAAATTTTTTCAGCCATTAATAATGTAAAAGCCATTCCTAGTCTCTGGGCTATACGAAAGCAAGCAGTAAACTGGATTCAGCCCCTGGAGCTTTGGTTTGCTAAACTTTGATGCAGAGAAGGAGGAAAAGCAAAGGAGGTTTTTAATGGGCCAGACCAGAAAGTGGCACGCATCATTTTTGCTCACATTCCATTGGCTGGAACTGGTCACGTGGCTACGTTAATTCAAGGAGGGCGGGAAGTGAACTGAGGGTGAACTGTGTGCCCAGAAAGAGGTGGGAGCGAGTCTCAATGAACAGTACTGGTCTCTGTTCCCACCGGTGAACACACACGGAAGTGGGCGCTTTCTGACTTCGACCCAAGAGATTACCCTTTACTTCCTGAAGGTGAAGCCGCCAGGACATTCCTTCCTGAGACTTCCCAGGGGCTGCTGGTTAGAACGAAGCTCTCCCTCCTAGGCTCTCTCACTGTGCACCTGTCTTGGCCTTGCTCATGCCTCAACCTCTGGAACGTGAAGACTTGGAAGGCAGCCGTCTGCCTTTATTTATCTTAGTATCCTTCAGTCAGGCTTCCATGCAGCAAACTACACGCAGTCAGTCTCAATCTAAGACTGCCTTGTGAGTTGAATTTAACTAAAGGTGGGCTCTGAAAGCATGATTTCCTGTCCACTTGTCATCGCTCATCCCTCCTTTGCACGGGTCAGGACGTCACGTTCCCCTACGTGCAGGTCACCAGAAGAGAGCTGCAGAATCACGTCATGATCAAAAGCTTAGAGTCTTGGCCCAGTTACCCAGGAAGTACTACCTTCAACCAATCTTGTAAATTGGTTGTGGCTGTTTCCCCTGATTGTCTAGAAACTTGTTTTCAGAAAGTCTTAATTGCATTTTCTTGATAAAATATTAAATGAATTGCTTGGAATAATGTGCAGTTTCTCAGCCTGTGATTGATTTAAGACCCAAATACAGTGTGCTGCATGAATCTACACCACTTGAGGAGCTGGAGACCTTATAAACAATGCTGGGAGAGCCAGTAAACATGATGACTAACTCAAAATAAAAGAGAACTAGAAACCAGGACCAAGCACAATCCTGAAATATAAAAAAACTCTAAATTACAAGGTACCAGGGCATGGGCTGCCGAGTACTCTATAATTCAAGATGTGATAGAATGCTAATTCTGCCCACTTTAATGCCAGCTAATCCTCTGTCCAGGAAAAAACAGCTATGCTTCTATCGATTTATTATTGATTTTTCTATTTCAAAACAAATTTAACAGATGTTCAGTCCATTAAATGTCTCAGGTATGAATTGTATTTTTTAAATACCTTGCCAATCTTAGCTATACACGTGGAAGGCAGTCAGAGCTATGGTGACTAGTCAGAAAGCAAGTGGTGTTGGAGACACAGGTTGGGGCTCACCTGAGTGAAGGGGATGCAGAAGCCATGCGCATTGACATTTAGGTGCCAAGGTCACTGATATCGCAAATATCCACCATGGACTCCTTGTGCTGTTGGCCATCCCCCAGCATGGCCCATCTGCTCTCAATGGCTCCAGCAGAGGCCTCCTGGGCATACCTCTTCTCCTTGGCCCCTACCCATCAGATGGCACAGGTGTAGATTTCTCTTTCCACCTCTTTACTATCTCTTGAACTATGCTACTTCTCTGTCTCCACTCTCAGTGCCCCAGTCTGAATGACAGTCTTCTTACTACATTTATTCTTGCTACCCCCTAATCCAACAAAGCATTAGAACCAGAGATTTTAGGATGCGAATCTGATGAGGCCATTTCTTGGCTTTGAATGACTCAGTGGCTTCCTACTGCTTTTAGGGAAAAGTGGGGCGGCCATACACCCAAGTTTGCCCAGTACGGTCTCTCTTTATGCCTGTTGTCCCAACACATCAGCAACAGCACCTGATTTTACTATCTCAAGCACCCCTGTTTGAATAATAAATGTTATGATCATCCTAGTTCATGTCCAGTATCCTTACCAGGCTTGCCCCACCCACTTCCCCCTTGCACTCTGCCCTGTAGATCCCTGCCCTGTAGACACTCTGGTCTTCTGCAAGTGCGTTGGAAGCTGTACGCTACCTCCTGACGCAGGTGTTCTTCCCCATCTAAATGCTCTGTACCTACCACCTGCCCTCTCCAGATGTTCGCCTGACTTGCAAGCGGCCATCGTAGTGAAACTTCCTCAACCCCCCTGATGAGGCTGGAATCTTCTATCACATGTTTAACTCATTGTTCTTATTCTTAGCACTCAGCACCCTTGACTAGCTACACAACTTTTTATAAGTATCCAGCATCTATAATCTTCTTCCTAGAGTATAAGTCAGGTGAATACACAAATGCAGAAAACCCCACAGACGCTGCTTATTGATGTCACCAGGCCAGGCACAAAGCAGATGTTCAATAAATATTTGTCAGATGGATGAATGGATGAATGTAGAAATGAATGAATAGATGTCTTTAGTAAGAGGTGAAAAAATAAAACTATAGCATGTACCAATGGATATAATTTCACGAGGACACAATTCGCCACCTTCCAGAATGGGATACTCAGATGTATGTGTACAAAGGGTTCATCCAAGAAAAGAAAAATTAAAGAGAACCTGGGAAAAGAAGGTAAATGGCTGAGGGAGAGGGATGGCTGATGAGAGAGGAAAAACAAAACTATACCATGCAAAATGGTTTTCCTTTTGTCTGCACGAAGGTGATGAAATCTGACGAGGTTTCAAAATAACTTTGGAAACAGGCACACAACTGAGGAAATGAGAGAGATGTTCGAGTCAGCTGTGGGCACCAAAAGAATGAGAGAGGCCTTGCTCATCTGGGATCCTCACACCTCCCACCCTGTCCCCAGTCTGCCCCTCTGAAGTCTGTAATTCTAATTCAAATGAGATGAAAAACGTAGTTTGTAAAGCAAGAGAAAAGCTTCTGCTATCACACTAAGCAAACTGAACTTCATCCTGTAAATGCTGCTGATCACGCTGAACACTGTTGAGAAAGTTCCTACTGTTTAGAACCTGGAAGTCCATGAGTAGGACTGAGGAAGCACTGCCCAGTGATGATGACATGGTTTATATTTTCACTATCCAATATGATAACCACTAGCCACAATGAGCCACATTGAATGGCCACTGAGTGCTGAGTGGCTATTGCAACAGGTGAACTGAGTATTGAATTCTATTTTAGTTCATTTAAATTTAAATAGCAGCTACCATACTGGACGGTGCAAGTTAAGAGAGAATACTAGGGCCAGAATCGAAATAGACTGAAATTAATGCAGGTCTGAGAGGGCTTCAGAAGTGCAGGACCGTTCTGAAAGAAAGACAAACAATCTGAGAGCCAACTGAAGATAGAAGAAGAGAAAGGGAAGACACACATACACTGTTGTGCTTAAAGAAGATTAATTCAGCAGCGCTCAGGCAGAGGTGCAGGTCCCGGGAGTGGAGAGAGGGAAGGTAGGAAGATAAGGAAGGAGGCCTTTTACTTTATCTTCATCCCTTTAACTTGATAAATCAGCCCTGATGTTTGAAATCAATTCAGTAGTAAAACCTGGGCCCCAGAAGTTCCTGTTGTCAATGGAATGGCTCTCAGACAGGTCAGTAGGTCAGAAAAGGGACAAGTCCCTGTGGCCCTGGGCAAGCGTAAATCAGAGGGTTGGCCATCGGGCTGAGAGGTTAAGACCTCAGAGGGGAGACCAAGTGTTATTTTACTGGTTTGTTAGAGTATGTGTTAAGCCAGTTGGAAGTTGCTTTAGTACCGGGAAGCAATCTCATGGGCTAGGACAGGGATGCTGTCCAAGTTTATGATGGGTTAGAGTTGGCCTTGTGAAAGCTGACAGATTCAGTAGGCTTCTGTTTTTGTCCTTCTTTCTCTTTGCGCTTCCAAGCCATCCATCTTTAAACCTGTCTTATCACCAACAAAATACATATGATAGTGATATTGACCTTCTAGCATTGTTATGACAATTAAATACAATGTTTATTTCATACCTAATGCAGAGTAGCTGCTCACAAAAGTGTGTATGTGTGTGTTTTATATTTTCTCTCTAATGTCCTCTCATGAGCTTTGTCTCTTCCTATTACTTTACCAAAAATCTTCAAAGACATTACCGTGTGACAGTAAAAGTTGCTAAAAATAACAGAAAGGATACGAAATAAATCACTACTACCTAAAATAATAACAGTATTCTTAATAACTATACAGTAATAATAATAAAATAATAAAAATAAATAGCCAGAGCAGAGAGGAGTCCATCTTTGTACTCCCTGAGCTCAGAGGGAAGGAAGCAAAAAGATGACTACATATCCAATGCCTATTGTGTATCAGACACTGTCCCTTACAGGTGGCATCCCGCTCCATCTTCTCCCAATCTTCTGGGAAATGCTTAGAGTACAGGAGATCAGCCAGGGCATGGCAGAGAGGAGAAAGCAGAGGGAGGCAAGGACAGGCCATTCAAGGCCCAGTGAGCCATGCTAAGGATTTAAGACTCTGTTGGAAGACAGGCATTGCACGTCCACTGAAGAATATTAAGTAAGGGAATGGCCTGTTTGAACTGAGAAGGACACAGAGGGAAGAATGTGGAACTCAAGCATCGGGGAAGTCTATGTCTCTTGTCTTGTGGAAGTTGCAATCTCTTATATATTCACTTGTGATCTCAAGTCATCTACACTCCACCACTCGAGTCGGGGAAGGAATAAAGGTAGGGGGAAGGGCTGGATCTGCTGAAAAGCCTATGCAAGAGCAGGTGAGGACCGAAGGATTATACCAGCAGTGGTGATGAAGACGAGTGGCCACATGAAAAAGGCACTTTGGAGAAAGACATGGCAACACACCATCGTGATTTCTGTTAGTTAACTACACATTAAAATGAGTAAAGAAGAAAATATTTCCTAGTAAAACATATTTTTCTTGCAAAAGATCACTCCAGGTTTAACAGTACTAACTCTTTCCTTCCAACTTACCAAATCTTCCTTGGAGCCAATGCTCATTTGGACTGACACCAGTGGTGATAGCAATTCAGCCCTCTCTGATATAAAGATTCTAGAGATCATTCTTCTCTTCCCTATGTGAATTATTTGCTAACTCAGCAACTCAAAATCTTTCTTTTCTTTGGCTTGAATGGGAAAATTTAATCCTCCAGGAATCCCCATGTGATGTGACTCTCTTGGCTGTCCTCTCTCATTGCCACCCTTAAGGCGCCTTCATCCCTCCCAGTCAGCTTTCATTGCAGCCATCCCTAACCTTTCCAGCTCATTTGAATTTCACCTTCTGTGAGATATGAGTGCACGTAAGAAATTTCCCCACACTTTGTTCCTCAATTAGAATCTTACTTGAACTCAACCATTCTTTAAAGACTATCTTGGTCTGTAATATTTTGAGGTTATGGAAACTAAGGGTATACAGAAAGCTATAAACTGTCTCCCTAGAAATGTACATTTGTGCTCATGCACAAAATTTATGTACCATTTTAAGAGATTTCAAGACACCCTAAACACAACTATGGATCCTTCACCAAGTCAAGACACCACATTTTCCAACTTCCAGGCTAATGCTCTTTCTTCAGAATAGATTGTACCATACCTGTTGGTGTTACCGCATCAATTAAACTTTAAGCTCCTTGAGAACTATGAGCGTGTCCTTTGCTACTTGGCTCTTGGCTGATTTTTTTTTTTTTAAAGATTTTATTTTTTCCTTTTTCTCCCAAAAGCCCCCCGGTACATAGTTGTGGGTCCTTCTAGTTGTGGCATGTGGGATGCTGCCTCAGCGTGGCTTGATGAGCAGTGCCATGTCCGCGCCCAGGATTTGAACCAACGAAACACTGGGCCGCCTGCAGCGGAGCGCGTGAACTTAACCACTCGGCCACGGGGCCAGCCCCGGCTCTTGGCTGATTTACTGATTGGATTTGAGGTGGTATAAACCTGAGTTGTATCCTAGATCCATTAACTATCAGCTTAATCATAAACACATCAATGAAGCAAATTCTCAGCATCAGTTCCTGCACCTGCCAAAATGAGCAAAATGAGCAATGCCTAAAACACAAGATGGCTCCGGAGAGCACCTAAGATCGTCTATTGAAAACTTCCAACCATGCATGTGGCACATGGTAGAAACTCCTTAAATGTTAGTTTCACTGACTTCAGGAAATATTTTTCAAGTGCTGTAAGGTCTTGAAAATGCGGTTAATTTCTGTGGAACTGATCATGGAACAAACACAGAAATAAATGGAAGAGAAATGAATGTATGTTATTATTAGAATCATCTCTAGAGTTTGTAGCTCACTTATAAGTGTCAGCATTAATTTAAAACAAGATCTGTGTCCAATGGTATGAAAGAAGATAAAGCTAACATGCAGACATCATAGATTTCAATATAACCTGCAATAGTTCACACCTTGGGCTAAATTTTCCCTAAATGGTTGTATACATTAGGAATCTTCAGTTGCAAGTAATGGAGCACTTTATCTGAACTGGCTTAACACAAAAAAGATTTATTGGCCAGAAACGTGTTTAGTTATAAATCAAAATAGATTTTATCCTGGGCCTCAATGAATAATATGACCAATATCCGACTTCTTGATTCTCTCTCCCTCCCTTTCTCCTCTCCATCCTCTCATGCCCCCTCCATTTCTAGTCTCTGTTTCCAGCTCTCTTCTTCTGCAGGTTCTCTCTTCATAGTCCCAGTATGGCTGACAGCAGCTCCCAGGCCTATATGTTTTCCTTCACATTTCCAGTGAAAACAAAAGAATCTGCTTCCCATAAAGATCAATTGGAGTCAAGTCTCAATGGCACTGTTTGGCTTGAGCAGGGTCATGTGACCCTCTCTGGGTGGACTAATCCCTGCGGCCATGGGATGGGTCATGCTAGTCATCTTGACCCCAGTGAGCCCACTTCTGAAACCGAAGGTAAAATCTATGCTGGCCAAACCATGTGGCTAAGAAAGCTAGGTCAACCTTAGATTGGGGACAAGTCGATGTAGTGGGTTGAATGGTGGACTTGCAACCTCAGACTGTAACTTATTTGAAATAAGTGCCTTTTCAAATGTAATGAAGACAAGGATCTTGAGATGAGGTCACCTTGGATTAGGGTGGGGCCCTAAATCCAATGACAAGTTGTCCTTATAAGAGATAGAAAAAGAGAAGACACAGACATATGGAAGAGAAGGCCATGTGAAGATGGAGGCAGAGATTGGAGTGAAGCTGCCATGAGCTAAGGAATGCCTGGAGCCACTAGAAGTTGGAAAAGGCAAAGAAGGATTCTCCCCTAGAGCCTTTGGAGGGAGTGACCCTTCCCACTCCTTGATTTCAGACATCTAGCCTCAAAGACTAATGGGGAAGGGGCAGCAATGGAGGCTGGAGAAATATTCAGGAATAGCCCACTACCAAGACCCATTAATACATGCAAACTGCTGAGAACTAGCAAAAACCAATTTATTCACCAAATAGCCACTGAGGTCCCATATTGTGCCAATCGCCATAATAGGTGCTTGCAGTAGAGTGATGAACAAAATGAAGTCCCTGTCCTCAAAAAGACTGGCGTCTAATGGGTAGACAAACGGAAGGACAGAAAGCCCCCAGCACAATGGGCCAGTGCTGCAGCAGAGGTAGCATAGCCCCCATGCCAGCAGAGAGAAGGCTCTCCTGGTCCAGCCTCGTAAGGGATGGGGGTGGCAGGACTGAGGGAAAGACAACAGCAAAAGGTGCGTTAGGAAGAGAAGTCCTGGTTTGTATCTAATAAGCTGAGAAAGAGTTAATTAAAAAAAAAAAAAAAAAAAAGAAGGACACTGTTTGCCCCTGGCTCTAAATTCTCTAGAGACCTTCCAGGTTCCCAAGGAGGAACTCAGCAAATCTTTTGGACTCTCAAGGGAATCATTCATTCCTCACGTCACTCCTTCAACAAGCACATTCACTGCTCCTTCTGGGGGCACCCTCTGTCCCTGGAGCATCTCCCACTTGGAGGTACTGGTTCTCCCTGTACACCTTTCTTTTTTTCCTGTATTTTCTGCACATCAACAAGCTGAGAGTCTCCTTTTCCCCTTAGTTCTGACAACCAGATCCGTTAAGGCTGGTTGCCTCCATTTGCCTTGGACACATCTTCTGCATATAGATTGATGAGTTTAATCAGCGAATCAGGAGAAAGCCTTGGGCATCAATCACTGTCAATGTGCCTGCCCTCTAATTTCTGATTTGCTGCTTCCAGTTATGAAGGCAATAACACAGTTTCTCTTAAAGGTGAAGCTGAGGTGCCCAAAGTTTTGAATTTGCATTTGGTAGGAAAGTTCTAATAACATCTTTCAGTTTAATCAGTCAGAGAAAGAGAGAGAGAGAGAGAAAAAAAAAAAAAAGGCTGGCTTCTTCTTCAAGGGTCATGTTGCTCTGCAGTCATCATGCTCCTGACCACATTACTCAAGATCCAAGCTGAGGGAGAAGATCATGTTAATGGTTCATTTAGAGTTGGAAGGAGCATATTTCTTGTTTCTTTCTTCCTACACTGACATCCTCTTATCTTTCTATCAATTTTAGGAAGCATCCTGGCAGGACAGGACATGAGAGAACCTTCTCTCTTTCTCTCTCTCTCTTTTTTTTTTCTGTTGAGATGAAAGCCTTTCTTTCCACGAGTCTTTTTCAGGGAGAAAGTAGCATGGTGCTACCCAGGGCCCACTACCCCTGTGCTCTCAGCTGGGCTGCTGTGATAGTCTGTGCCCAGTCTTGTCATTTTCACTGACTCACACTAACTAAATGGCCTCTAAAATCCACCTGCTGCACTGCCACACCTCCCAGCTTGGAAAACACAATTTTATCATGTGACTCCACAAAACCAGAAAATGGGTCCAAATTTGCAATAACAGTTCAAAACCCTGCACCAATATTCTTTCAGTAATTCATTTACTAATCTATGTCTTCAACAAATACCTATGAAATGTCTAATATATGGCAGGCACTATTCTAGGTTCTGAACAAATAGCAGTAAGTAAAACTGCAAACTGCTCTGTCCTCATTTACGGCTTTAAGTGTCAATACTTTGCTACTTTTCGTTACTGAGTAATATTCCATTGTGTGGATAGATCACAATTAATTTATATATTCCCTTGTGGATGCATGCATGGATTATTTGTGTGTTTCAATTATTAAGAATAAAGCTGTTATGAATGCACTGAACATGGATGCATATTTTCATTTTGGGGGCATAAATTCATAAAACAAGATTTGCTGATAAGTGTATGTTTAACTTTGTAAGACGAAACTTACAAAATGTTTTCCATTTCTCAATATATGAGAGTCCTGGTTGTTCAATATCCTCCCCGGCACTTGGTATAGTCTGTCTTTTAAATTTTAGTTATTTTACTGGGTGTACTATCTCCTTGCAGTTTTAATTTTTCTGATGACTAATGTTGTTGAGATGCTTTTCAGGAGCATATTAGATCTCTGTGTATCTTCTTTTGTGAAATGTCTGTCCAAAACTTGTACCCATTTTTAAAGCATGTTTGTTATTTTATCATAATTTAGTGGTCTGTGTTCTTCATATTATCTGGATGCAAGTCCTTTGTCAGACATATGTATTGTGCATATTTTCTCCCACTGGGTACGTGCCTTTTCTTTTTCTTTCTCTTAATGATTTCTTTCAAAGAGCAGATGTTTTTAGGTTATCACTGTTCTTCTTTTATGGTTTGTCTACAAAATCTTTTCCTATGCCATTTGCAATTGCTTTTTCTATGTTCCTTCTAAAAGTTTTATAGTTTTGTAGTTTACATTGATTTCTACTATGTATTGCAATTTAATTTTTGCTTGTGGTGTAAGATAAGCCTCAAGATTTTATTTTTCCCCAAATTCCAAAGTTGTTCCAGCACCATTTGTAGAAAAGACTGTCCTTTTCCCATTTGGTCCCTTGTGGAAAGTTTTTTAACAAAATTTGTGTTGGGTTTATTTATGGTTTATCTGTTCCATTCCACTGATCCAGATGTCTATCCTCACATTTTTATTTCACCTTCATTTCTGAATGGCCGTTTCTATGGATATGAAATTTGGGGTTGATTTATTTTTCTCTTCAGCACTTAAATATGTCATTCAGTTGTCTTCTGGCTTGTATAATTTCAGACAAGGAATTCCATGATTATTTTTAAATTTGCCTCTTTGTATGTAAAGTGTCTTTTTTCTCATGCTGCTTCTTCTAAATAGACTTTTAAAAATTTTTAAAGCAGTTTAAATTTACAGAATTATTGCAAAGATAGTAGAGAGACTTCCTGTATAACCCATACCTGGTTTTCCCTATTATTAACATCTTACTATAGTATGGTAAACTTGTCACAATTAAGGAACCAATATTAATACATTATTGTTAACCAAGGTTCAAACGTTTTTCAGATTTCCTGGTTTTTTCCTAATGTCTTTTTTATGGTCTAAGATCCTACTCAGGGAACCACATTACATTTAGTCTTCATTAAAATATTTAGAAGACTTCATTTAGGCTTCTTTAGACTATGACAGTTTCTCAGACTTTCCTTGTTTTTGATGACTTTGTTCTGAGGAGGACTGATCGAGTATTTTATAGAATGTTCTAAATTGGGGTTTGTCTGATGTTTTTCTCATTATAACTACAGGTTGTGGGTTTGGAGAAGGAAGACCCCAAAGGTAAAGTGTCATTCTTATCACATCCTATCAAGGGTACACCCTGTAAACATGACTTACTGTTGATGCTGACCTTGATCATCCGGGTGAGATAGCGTCTGTCAGGGATCACTCGGGCTTCTTTATAGCCTATAAGTGTGGAGTCTATTCCCACAGATATTTGCAGAATCCCTTGGTGGCTGCAGTGCAGTGCTGGGAATGAGTGCATGTTGCTGCAGCTCTCTGTCTCTCTGGCTTCCTGTGGACCTGGGCCTCTGAGGGACCCTCACCCTTTCTACATGCTGTGGTTATGGAGAGGGAGCTTATTCATTTTTTGCATGGAGTTCAAATCCCATAGTGTTTTCTGTGAAGAATCAGCTGACTTCCTGAAGAAAATCAAATTAGGCTACTGCTCTGCTTAAAATGCCTCAATACGTTTCCATTTTATTGAGGATAAACTGCAAAATAATTACCCATATCCCATAAAGTCCTGCCTCTGGATATCTCTGCCTATCTTACTTCAACTTGTCCCTATTCTCCACCGCATCTGCATCTCCTGCAGGCCTGGAGTCACCATGGGAGCAGGAAACATGAATCCTTTGCTTGCTACTATTAGCCTACACACTGCCTGCCAGTCAGTTGAGTATGATGGTTTCTAATGCCCCTGTGTGCAGGTAACAAACAGTAGCTTAAGTCAAATGGAGTTTCTCTTTATTTATCAGGAAATTTGAAGGTAGGCTATCCCATGATTGGTTTGTCCACTCAGTGAAATCACCATGAACCCACTATTTCCCATCCCTCATCACCAAGCCTAGCACGATGGCTTTTTCTGCCTAGGCTTGTTGCTTCACGGTTCCAAGATGGCTGCCAGAGCTCAAAATGTCATACTCTCACATGAGCACAGCCAAAGATGAAAAGCAAGGCTAGAGTGAAAAAGAGCTCTCCTCATGTGCCCCTCTCCCTTTATCAGGGGAAAATCCTCCTTCCTAGAAGACATTCAGTATATTTCCCTTTATTATATCTATAATTGGGTAACTGGCCACTCCTGGCTGCAAGGGGGGATGGAGGTAAGTGAGGCAAAAAGGTTGGGAATAAATTCAGGGTAGCCAATCACCAGTGTCTGACATATGGTGCTCAAGAAATTTGGGATGGGTGAGTAAGTGAAGCATTTGTCTGAAACCACTAGCATTGAGGAAAATCTGTTGAGTCACTTTATGTCCAATATTGGGTCCAATTCTTTATCTGTCTTTGACATCTGAAGCTCAAAAAGATCAAAAATCACAGAACTAGTGAAGTTCTAAATTCTGACCCAGGTCTACCTGCTGTCAGAGTCCAAGCCATGTCTAATGTCATGAATGCAGCATCCTTGTGAGAGACTTTAATAATCTAAGGCTGAGATCATACCCCCAGATTGAAAGTCATAATGGCCAGACCCTCCCAGAGCTGCCATACTCTGCTGAAGCAAGTGGACATTTGTAAGACAGAAACTACAAACTCTGCGACTGCCCAGAGTTTTAGTTCAGAGCTTCTTGTTTCATTATTGCCAATCAGTTATAACATATTTCTGGCACCAGGCAAGAACTTATTAAATGCAACTCACTGTGGTTGCTAGTGCAATTTATGTTTTTAATTTTGTAAATAGTGCCTAATTGCTATGGTCAAAAGAGGGGTGTGGGTTTGTTCATAAGCAAACATAACCTTCTGGTTACATCATGCCATTGTTGCAAAATATGGCTTTGTTCATCAAATGATGGTGTTGACAGCTGCATTGCTATGGCCATTGAATTATATCCATTCACATAAGGGGAGAGATAAAAGACATCAGTAATGTGTGACATATGACATATATGCATACACACACAGAGGAGGCACAAATGTGAGCCCCTGATAAGCTCAGAGCCACACATTCTGACAAAAACACACTCATGCCCACAAACTTGGGCTTGTCATACTGTCTCTTGGAATTCCCTTTACTTTCTACTGTTATTGCTATTGACAAGCTTTTAGTTAGTACAATTTCTATTTGAATGCTGTCTTCCAAGCCAAAGATATAGAGACTAAGAGAATAAAGGAAGAGATAAACTGTTTACTGTAACTATAGTAATCAGAAAAACAACAATGCCTTGGACGTCTCCTGCCCTTGTTATGTTGTGTATTCTCAATAATGGAAAGCTAGGGCTTGGCACACTGTTGCGAGGGTAGAAGTGAAGGGAACGTGGGGCAGAGTGGGGGAAGGAATTTCCTGAATGAGACTGTGGTAGATTGACTGCAACAACAGACACACTTACTCCCTGCCTCAACAATCCAGGTCCTTTGCTATATGACTTTTCAGTGCCTTCCCTTTGTGGGTGAGATCTTCGACCTTGCTCCTAGACTTGGGCTCAAGAACTTGTTTGTGACTTATCTGGGACAATGTGATGTTATAAGATTAGGAGGAAGTCCAGACTTTTCAAAAACTCTTTGCCCACTTCTGCTTCCTCTCTTCCTCCTCTGCAATTGCCATGAAAGCATGACCAGGCCAGCCTGCTAGGGTGAAAGACATTTTGGGCAGAGCCAGGATGCCCCATTTGTCCTGGCCGAGGTCATCCTAGACCAACTGACAGCTGCCTAACCCCAACCTGCAGCTGACAGTCGACGCTTGAGTGAGCCCAGCTGAGACCCAAAGAGCCACCCAGCTGCCCTATAGAATTGAGAACAATAATAAATGTCATTTCAAGTCACTGAGTTTGGGGCAATTCGTGGCAATCAATGACTGAGAGACATAGCTGGTTATTGATCTAGACCTATTTACTGAAAGTCCTGATTTCAAGGAAGTGATTTTGTTTTCAATACTCTAGTTTTATGGAAAACAAAACTGAGGTGGAGTGAAATTGAGTCATTTAAAGGTATGCAGGCAGGAAAAAATACAGTTACTAATTTTAAAGACTGGCTTAATAGTTTATTTTCAAGAATATATTCTGAGATCAACACCTTCTTTTCAGCATGAGATGACAGGTACACAAGCTCTTCCTATGGCATCTGGGGCTCAGCAAGAGTTTTATGAATCCTTCCATGAGAGAATGGCAGTGTGATTTTTGCCTCCAGGTCCTCTGCCCCACAGGATGGCTCCCATCCAAACCAGACCCCCTCCCAACTCACTATTCCCATCCACACTGCCTGCTCTCTAAGGCAATGAGGTTCTTTGAGCCTTCCTTCACCTCTAACAATCAAGCCAGCCTTGCTGCCTTTCACCAACCTTTCACTGCTTCCTTCTTCCGCAGTATCTGAGTAGAGGCACTCATCACTTCAACTGAACCTCAACAAGGGCGGCCCTTGCCAGACCCAACGTTGTCGAGATGACACAACACAGCCTTTATCCCTCTCAAGGATGCAGCCCACCAATTCAAGCTGCAATGTCTCAGCCCTATCTCATTCCTCAGGACTGCCCACCTCCAGTTAGTTCCCTTCTCTATCTTGTGCATCAGAAATGATCAACTCCTGGACATAATCCAAGTTCCGAACCTTAATGTATGGTCTCCACCCAAGGTCTCCCCACTTTTATCTGTCCACACCCAACCCACATTTCAATATCTACCTGCAAAACAGAAATTAGTCCAATATTGGTATATTTGCCCAGCAAGTTATGCTCCCCAAATTCTCCCCACGGTGTCACTGGGACACCTCGATGCGTGAATCGTTGTTTAACACTTATATTACTTATCATTGTGATAATAGTGCTTGTGTTGTGCTTGAGGAAACCAAGACTCAGAGCCCATGTCGTGACCTGGCATTGGTAGGGTTAGGAATTGAACCCTGAACTGTTGACATCCTAAGTCAGAGTCCTTAACCCTACATCAGAGCATTTTTCTGTGTTTGCCAAAGACTTGACACCAGGCCACTTCTAGGACTTTGAATGACAGCAATCTTTACTAGGTTAAAGGAAAACCTTCGTGAGGTATACGGCTATACCCCGAGCCTCTGCAGCCACAGCCTGGCCAGGTCTCACTGTTTGGCTGCTCCTTGACCATTGCCAGCCCTTCCCTCCCTGACTCTGAAGCCATCTCAATTCTCATAAATCAAAATCAAACCCGACACAATGAAACAAAGAGCTTTCCTCTCTTACTAGACACTCTTTTCTCCCCTGCCCTGCGTAGATCAAGCCACCTCTTCCCCGGGAACTGAGAAGAGATTCTATTTTGTTTACCTGCTTTCCACATACTTAGCTGCATTTCCAAAAACTTTCTGAGCAGCCTCCACCACAGAGGCTCTCGCAGCTTCTCAGACGTTCCAGCCTGGTGAGAGCATATGTATATGATGCTCCAGGCGGTTTATGTTACCATTTGATGAAATGTATATTTAGAATGCTTAATATGCATATTAATTACCCCATAGATGGCAGTGACTTTTTAAGAGCAATTCCATTCCATTGTTTGAAAAACATTTTTGAGAATTCTGAAGATAAATAACTGCAACACATGCTTTCTTTTAATTCCATATGCCGGAAACAAATCCTGCCATATCATGGAAGGATGACTGTCCAGATTTCAGGTTTTGCATCACATGCATGTAAAGCATCAGCCTTCCCACGCAATGTCCTTTTTATCTCATGCCCCGACTTTCCAAGAATCCAAATGCAGAGATTTTTATGTATTGAATTCAAGTTCAGAACAGATTTTAAGGCCACATGCGGAAACAAGGAGTTCTTGAACCCCAAACACAATACTAACCACTTTTATATACACTCAGTTCATTTCTCTTATTTGATTTTAAAAAAAACTTATAGGGAAGATCTTAAGTTCCCATTTTATTCATGCAGGAACTGTGTCTCAGAAGTTTAACTGACCTGTCTATAGCCATGTGGCTTGTCAGTAGAGTGGTCAGGATTCACACCCAGAAAAATACAATTCTAAAGACATGTTATTTCTACTCTGAGAGATTGACTCTAGTGACTGCCTTGGAAGGAAGATACCTTAAAGAGGATTGGGGCTGTATCTGTCAGTGTTCTCCAGGGAAGCATTATCAATAGGATGCACACTTTCTGACACACATACACACTCACACATACACATAGTTATTTGTTTCAAAGAACTAGCTTGTGCAGTGATGGACACTGGCAAGTCTGAAATCCATAGGGCTGACTGGCAGGCTGGAAACCCAGGTATTATTCTTTTCCTGGAAGCCTCCGTTTTTGCTCTTAAGGCCTTCAACCAATTAGATGAGGCCCACCCACATTATCAAGGATAATCTCCTTTAGTTAACATCAACTGATTGCAGATGTTAACCACATCTACAAAATACGACCACAGCAACACTTACATTGGTGTTTGAATGAATAACTGGATGCCGTAGCCCAATCAAGTTAACACGTAAAACCAGCTAACCAACACAGGGCCAAACAGGGGATGCCTAAATGTCTGACCCTCATAATAAGTCCCTGCCGCTTTATGTTAAGCCCAGAAAGACCACTGTTCTATCTGGTCACCCTCTTTGGAAAACATGCAAAAAAATAAATCCAAAACAGCATTATTCACACATTTGAACATTTTAATAAGAAATTTTTGGAGCGTCTACTTAGAACCCCAGCACCAGTTTTAACCAAAAAAGGGAAGTCATGGAGTATAGAATTATAAGACGTTACCTGCCTTGAGATAAATCTAAGTTTAATTAGAGAGACGAGAAAACTAACTTGGAGAAAATTTGGTTGTATATTTTTAGTTCAGTAATAGTCATATGTCAGGGAATAAAATCTGTAATTTACTTGCTTTTTAAAAATTTTGGAGATTTGCTTTATTGTCTATTATGTGTTCAAATACTAGAAAGGATCACTGAGTGTTTTAAAAGAATTTATTTTGATCTTTTGAACATATGTATATACTCATGTATCTATACGTGTGTCCATGTGTATATATATGCACAAATATATACATTATACATCTGTGGGTATTTGATGCAGCATTTTAATTGTGTTAATCAAATCTATTTCCATACTTATTTATCTCTACTCTCTCTCTGAAAAATATTAACATCTTCTACCATGATTATATATCTGTCAATGTTTCCTTGCATCCCAACAGTATGGCTTTATATTTTTTGAACCTATGCTGTAAGCTGCATAAAAGCTTATGCCCATCATATCTTCTTGGCATAGTGTATCATTTACTTATAAGAAATATTCCACTCTGTCCTTTTAAGTACATTTCATCTTGAATTTTTTAGCCTATGTTAATATTACTATAAAATACACTTTATTTTTATCTGGCATATGTTTTCCACACTTTTCTTTTGAAATGTCTTGTGCTCTTTTTTCTAACTGTATTAAGTACCAACTGTAAGTAAAATTTTCTTTTTCTATTTCCTTCCTTTGTTTAACTCAGTCTCTGTCTTATTGAAGATGAATTTAATTTATTCACATTTATTGTAATTACTGATGGATTTGAATGTATTGCTCTTTCTATTTTCTTTGCACTACATTTTGTTGTTTCTTCCTGGTTTTCATTTCTCATCTTTTATGATTGTTTTCTGTGTATGAACTTTTACACTGCTCTCCAAAGAACTACTTATCTTTGTAATGTGCATGCACATGCACAGACACATGTATTTGCCTATATTTCATGTGCATATGTTATATTCTAGTTGAATAAACCATTCAGAGAAGAATGAGACATAAACCCTAAAGTCTGCCGGTACCAGTAGGACTGAGTTCTTAATACACTTAAGAATTGGTGAGCTCCCTGGAACTTCCAGGAGATTATTTGCATTAATGGCCCGAGTTCTTTATCCTCCCTGTATCCACGCCCTTTGCAATGTGACTTTTGAGTTCCTCCCATTGACACTGAGGTGTCTTTTAGCCACGTGACTTGCTTTGACTATTGGGAAGTTAGCATTTGCGCTACAAGCACAGATTTGAAAAAGTGCTTATACATCTATACTTTATCTTGCCCCTCAGCCTTTGTTATGAGAACATGTACAACCTAACCTAATGAAGAATGAAACACCTGGAGCATAACTGTACCATTTGTCCCAGGTGAAGCCGTCCAGGATGAGCCAAGAGCCAGTGACCCTGAGACATGGGAAGAGCCCAGTCAAGACTAGAATAACTGTCCAAGGTTAGAATAATTAGAAATAATATAATTCTTTGCAGAATAACTAGCAAAACTGCACACCACGAACTAAGTAAATGCTTATTATATAAAACTACTAGGTTTGGGGGTAGTTTATTACAGAGTATTTCTATGGCAATTGATAACTTATATGCCATGTATGTGAGAATGTGAATGTGCCATGAGCTTGTAAAAAGAGCAGTAACTCTAAATATATCAGAAAGAATCATTCCAAATACTAAAAGTGAACTTAAATAATGATATTACGATTTCATGTGATCAATTATAAATGTAAAGTGAGACTTCTTTACATTAAAAAATGAGAATATTACATAATCCCCACAATGCCCTATATGGTTAATCTTCATAAACCAATATTTACCTTATGTGTTGTATAAGGCAAATATTGTACTTTATCTTGAAATAACATGTATTCTTGAAATTTTAACTCGTAAAATAGTATGGTTTTGGAAGAGAAACTTTTGGTTTTAGCTATAGGTGTTACTTGGAAGTGTCATAACTTGAGAGTAAATTCAGGATTCCCACATCCTATCAATGCCATATTTGATTCACTAAGACTGAAAGAATCTCAGATAATTAATTTTGTATGTATGAATTCACTCAATGAACACTGACTGAGCACCTACAAAGGGTTGACAATTCCACCAAGATGAGTTTTCCCTGGATGTAACTTGTATCCTCTCCAAGTGCTTGATGCACCAGTTAGACTCGGAGTTATGTGATTCAGGGAAAAGTGCACTTGGATCTCCCCTCTACTCCTGCCCCATGCTTCTGCCAATATTACATCCCTTTCTCTGGATCCCAGCCTAAGACCACCTAACCAGAGGCTCTCAAATAGAGGAACCTACAGAAGCAAAACATTGGGTAAGTACGGTGTGGATGTACCCCACATTCTCCTTAACTCCAAAGAGGCAAGACATTATTTTTGACATTGTGAGAAAGTAAAAATAAATATGTATGTATGTGAGTGCGTATACATATATGTGTGCATTATTAGTTACTATGTGATAAGAGTAAATAATTTCAGGATTTTTTAATTTATTATAAACAGAAATATAATAGAATAGACTAATAGAATGCTCTTCTGGAAGAATTCGACAGGTGTCCCCCAGTGTCCCAGAGTTAGGAGAAAGAATCTTGGTGTTTCAGCACCACGGACAGTGGTACATTCGCTCTAGTCACACTATGACTGTGGCCCCTACAGTTCTGAATTAAATTTGCTAGTGTAGTGGAGGATAATAGAAAGGAGAAACAACCTTCACTCCAGGGCTATTTGATTTCTCCTATCAAAGGCAGTATACCTCTGGACCAGGGAAACTGAGTCTTCATTAGATGCAGAGTATGTGTGTTGTTGCATTCAAATGGCAAGGAGAATGCTGCCATTTGTGTGATCACCAACTTTTTATAACAGGGATTGGTTAGCTATAAGGCCTACACTTAGACCTTAAAGTGAGCAGCGAATTACAAATAATATCAACACAATGAGTGAAGCATTGCACAGTATCTTGGTGGGAAAAGCTGACTCATTGAAAAGCTAAGTCATAAGTGACCAAAGGAGAGTTCAGAGAAGGAAGAGAGCAGCTGGAGCAGAGGTTCTGACTAAAGGTTGAACAAAGGCACTGAGCTGGGATGCCAATACCTGGCAGTAT
Organism: Equus quagga; assembly: GCF_021613505.1. NCBI lineage: Eukaryota > Metazoa > Chordata > Mammalia > Perissodactyla > Equidae > Equus > Equus quagga. The sequence continues at coordinate 39,269,136 of NC_060286.1, forward strand.
GACATAGCGAGGAGCCCCAGCCCATGCATAGAATACATCATATAGCATGTGGCATCACAGCAAGTGATGGACAGAGAGGTGCTTCCTCTTCCTGGAATCTTTTTTCTTTCACTTAATTTGGCCTAAGTCATTAAATTCTACTCCTTGATAATTCTCACCCACCCCACACCCAGATAACTCAGAATATGGCTTGATTTCCCCTCTTCAACTTAATCATCTCTCCCATCTGCTGATTAATTTATTCACTCACTTGTTTATTCAACAAATGTTTATTTAGCACCTAATATATGCCAGAATCTCTTCTAGTCCTTTAAAAACCTCTCAAGCCACTACACTGTCTTTTTAATTATTTATTCATTCATCTATTAACTCAATAATTATTTAGGGAGCACATGTGTTATGTGCTATCCCATGCCCAAGGGTTGCAAAGATGAAGGGGACATAAGCTCTGCCATCAAGGAGCTGACAGTTGAGTGGGTGAGACAAAAATGGAAAAGCCAGCCTACCACAGTGTGATAAGTCACCCGACTGAGGAAGGATGCTATGGCAACACAGAGGGAAGAGCAATTGCCACCACTGAGGATGCTGGAAGGTGCTTCAACCTCAAACAGATATTGAGCATTTCACACATGGTCAAAATTATGTTGGGCTTTTTCACTTTTTAATCCTCACAGTAACCCTATGAAATTGATAAAAGAAGAGGAAACTGAGGCTCACAATGTTTCGCTTACCCTCCAAGTCATAGAGGCTGCAAGTGGCAAAGCTGGGACTCAACCTCATTGCCTTAGGAGTCAGCCTTTTCCGACTCACCCTGGCCCCCTTCCAAAATGCTCCAGAGGGGGCTGCATTTGAGTAGAGCCTTGAACAACAAGTGAGACTTTGTCATGCTGCCACCTGTGAAGTGGCAGGGAGGATGAGGAAACCAAGCCAGGTGAGGGGGCAGAGGGACTCACACCAGGTGATGATCAGCCCCTGGCTGCCACCCTCAGGGGACGTCTCACTGTTTCTGTGATGAGGACCCACATGCCCCAGGGTGGTTTCCGTGGCAGCATGAACCCCCCAGATACCCTGACCCATCTTTGCCTGTCTCATTCTTCTTCATAATTGGACCGGCTGCCGCTCACTGCTTACCTGATTAGTGGGTTCACTAACCCAGCAGAAATGGGATCTAAGAGGATTAAAATGTGAAAAAAAAGATAATACAAATTGAAAACAGCAGCTTCTCCAACCGAGCTTTGGATTAGAAGTTGAGAAAGTGAATCGGAAAATTAAAAAATGTGAAGGACAAGGTTAAAATGGTGATCGGGACAAGTCCTTTTGTAGCCAAGTGTCCTTGCATGCTATTGTTTCTCTGTTTTGTATCATTTCTCCAGGGAAAAGTACAAATGCCTTTGCCTGGCTTTCAGAGGCCTCCTAAGATCTAGGTACAGTCTTGCTTTCTGATCTCACTCCCCACATTCTCCCTTTCTGCTCCCTCTTCCCTGTGTAGATCTCCTCATTTATTTTCTTTGGGTTTTCGCTCCCACAGGTTTCTTCCCCCAGAATTCGTCTCTGCTATCATTACTTGCCCCCATCCTACTCTTCCCTCTTGCTGAAATGCAGCCTCCTTTCAAAGTCTTCTATCATCTCTCAGTTGAACTCATTTCCCCCTCCCTGAAGCCTGTTGCACTTTGTCTATCTTGTCAATTACTTGGCATTTTCTGCCTCCAAGTAGCATAATTTATGTCTTTTCTCCCTTGGTGGACAGTTAGCACAGAGGGCTGGAACAACACCCTCCTCCATGAAAATGACCTTATGCTATCATTTACAAAAGTCTCTTTTGTATGAATGAGTGAGTAAATGAGCCAAAGCATTAAATGCAACAATGAAGCATCCAGGCATTGCTCAATTATGTTGCTCCCTAGTTTAAAGCCCCTCTAGGCACTCCAACCTCCAAGGATGAAGCTGACACTCAGCATCCCTGAGAGAGCAGCCCTGCCCCTCCCTCCACCCCTTGTGTACCCCAGCTTTCCCCAGGCACCCTTCTCTGGGCTGCACCAGAGACCCTGTGAGCAAGCCACAAACACTCTACATGCCTCATTTGGCTCCTGCCAAACTCCACCTGAAATTACATTCTCAACTCTTTTTCTCCTTTTCATGAAAAATCATACTCATTGTTCAAGGGCCAGTTTATTTATCACGTCCCTCCTGAAGCCCTCCTTGTTACCTCCATGGCCAGTAACCTCTTCTTTTTCTGTGTTCTTTGTCCAAACGTCCACTTAAGTACTTTAAGAGAGTATCAGAGTTTCTGCTGCTTTGTTTTTTGTGTGTTTGCATTTCTACACATCTGTTGCCCATACTGATGATGGGTTCTTCCAGGGCAGAGGCTCAGTAATTTTCCATTGTGGTGATAGTTAGCATTGATTAGGCTCTTCCTATATGTTAGGCCCTGTGCGCACATGCATGATGTCATAGAACCACCAGAGCAAGAATCTTTAGGGGGCCCCATACACATGCACGTGAATCTCATCCAGGCCCAGATGGACCCACAGCTTGTTCTTGTAAGCACTGCATTGCACCACCTGCCTTTGTGACTTTCACCAGCACAAAGCTTGGGATGTCCTTGCTGCCCACCACATGTTTGCAGAGATGGAAGAACAAGCATAATAAACTAATTGAACTCCAACATTCACAATGCACCAAGTGCCTTGCTGAGGGCTTTATAAACATTACCTCAAGTAATCCTCGTGACATCTCAACAAGGAAAGTGTTACTAATTCTCTTGTGTTAGAGATGAGGAAACCAAGGCTCAAAGGATGCTAATTAATTTGTCCAGGGTCACATGCTGTAAGGGACAAAGGCAAGATCCAAACCCTAGTCTTCCAGACTTGAGAACTGAGCTTGTTATCCTTCATCGACCCAACTGGGTTTCATTTTGTTTTTGCCCAATTCCTGGCAAATTCTAACTAAAGATTCAGGAGGTTTCATAAAGCAATCACAGCTTGACCTCAAATGAGGCCCCCAGAAACTGTGCTGATGGCTGCCCAGGCCATCCCCAGAGGTAAGGAGCCCTGTCTCGGCCTGAATGTCCCATCCCATCGCTGAGAGGACGTTCACTCAACAGGAGGGAGTTGCTCACATGTGCCCTCACTCAGAGGAGAGCTAGAATTGCCCCTCTGCCTGGATTTAATGAGCAAATTCAAAGTGCAGATGTAGGCCAAGAGGCACCATGCAGGCCTGTAAACCTTCCTGTGAGATGACACAGAGAATCAGCAGTGCTCGTCAGTTCAGAAAGTTACACGGGGGGAAGAGCTAGTGATGACTTTGTTTAACCTCTAAGGTTCTCCAGCTTCAGTTTTCTCATCTGTGTAATAGAGTTAAAAATTATACGCTTCTGAAGAATTTGCTGTGACTCAGACAATGCATATGGAAGCATTTTGTGAACCACCAAATCCTCTCCAAATATTGTTCCCCTTACTGCTCTGGTCAAAGTTCTTTTCCAGCTGGAGAAGAACCAGAGCCCCAAATATCTGTCCTTGTGAAGCCACTGCCTTCCCATAAGGACATTTATGGGAAGATTATTTTACCCAAAAAGTCAATAAGCTCAATGAGCTCAGTATATTACACATAGAAGATTAATGTGGCTAGACCGTAGGAAATAAAGGAGAGAGGGTTAGGGTAGAATGCCAGAGAATGGCCAGGGCCAGGACAAGTGCAACATCTTAGGCCAAGGAAGGGACTTGGAGTGTACTTGACTTGCACTGGGAAGTCATTGCGAGGTTGATTTAACAGGGACACGGTGGGAATGTGGTGAGATTCTAGCTGTTTATTGGAAGCAGGGCCCATTGTACTTCCTTTCAGCATACCCAGATGAAAGCTTAATTAATTCTCTCTGGAAAACCAAAGATTAAAGGATTACTGCCTTCTACAGTGGTGAAAAGTGAGGCTGAGGCCCCTTGTCCCCGATGAACTCATTTGAGGCACAAATAACTTCATTATATATTGTTATATCTCAGAGTCATGGTGTGGAGAGGGCTTTGGAGATCCCATATCCAATATCTTCATTTACTCTTTAGACTTGTAAGGCCAAGTCCTGGGGGTAAACCTTCCCATGCAGCAGAGCAGAGACCAGCCTGAGTAAGAATGAGATCCCAGGTCTTCTAATTGCTGGCCCAATACTTAGTCTTCAGTGTCAGCAAACAGGGATGGACACTAACATCAATAGCATCCCCAGTGTTCCAGAATCTGCACTGACCAAGTTGTGCATGCTGGTCATTCACTCCACGCACTGAGCGTTTATAAAGTACCTGCTAATTTCCATGGGTTAGAACACCCGGGTGAGCAGTACTGGGCTGGTTCCTGCCCTCACTGAGCTTTCAGAGGAGTGCTTGCTGCTGGTCCAGTGGGGTCATGCAGAGTGGTTATTATGATCTTTGACGTAACAGGTGAGAAAGGACCACAGCCACACAGAGATTCAGAAATGTACCCATCTTCTACAGGTGTGTGGCAGCCACTTCTGGGCCCCAAGCCAGGTACTGCTGTGTAGATCAAAGAGAAGGTGGTGCAAAGTACCTGGCCAGCTTTCCAGGGCTCTGTTGGTGTCAGTGGCATAACAGGATTTTGAAAAAGTCTATCTTGCCCCCAGCTTTGTGGGCTGGGGCAACTAAGTCAGGCATACGGTCTTCTGAGTTCAGAGAGGGAGAAATAAGAAGGACCTCAGATTTGTCTTGAGACAATTAAGGATATCCAAGTACAGAAGAGCCAAGGGCTGGGGTGGGGGAGGAGGAGAGAGAGACAAGGAAGGAATGAGGGGGACAGGATGCAGGAACCCAAGAAAAAGGGAAAGCCACAGCAGTCGGAGACAGACTCAAAGAGAAAAAGGAAGAAAGGTAATTTGAGAACCCCAGGCTCCATCTGCTCAGGCTCCAAGGATAAAGGCAAAGGGGGATTAGGTGACCTGTGGGGCCCCCACAAGTGCACACAGGATAGAAATGCCATTTATTAGCCCCATGCACGGTAATTATATTTAATACTGACCCCGATTCCTTTTGTCCTCAGGAAGTAATGAAAGCTGCTCTGTTTGAGTTTGAGGGCCTTTAAGTGACCCATTAGCGACTCCTACTTCTGCCCTAGCCTGGCAGTTCACACAGGACAAAGGAGAGCCACAGGCATGAGTGTTCAGGTTTTGCAAGAGATCCTTCTAAAATTACATAATCCAGCATGGAAAGAAGATGTGGGTACAGCAGAGTCCTGGACAGGGACCCAGACTCCGACCCAGCTCTTCAATACCAAGTGACCTTGGGGGAGATATTTAACTTCCCTCACCTTGCTTTCTCTCTGATGCTTCTAACACAACATCCACCTCATTGGGTGCTCAAGAGCTTTAAATGGGATGCTGAAGGCGAAAGCAACTAAAGAAAATTCCTGGCACCTGGAAGGCCCTGCATGGCTCCAAAATCCCCTACTTGAAACCCCTTTGTTGTTGTCAGTTCCATCAAGTGGATTCCAATTCCTAGTGACTCTGTGGACATCTGAGCCCTGCCCAGTCTTGATGCACCGCCCTCACCTTCCAACACTATATCAGATAATGCTCTGCTGCTATTCTTAGGGTTTTCATGGCCATGTTTTTGAAAGGGGGTTGCCAGGTTCTTCTTTCCTAGTATGTCCTAGTCTGGAAGCTCCTCTGAAACCTGTCCACCAGGGCTGACCCTGCTGGTATTTGAAATACCAGTGGCATAGCCTTCAGCATCACAGCAACATGCAGCCGCCGCAATATGACAACCGACACACGGGTGGTGTGGTTCCGTGAGTGGGAGAGTGCCGAATCTTAAACAGTAGAGCACCGCGGCTGGCTACTTCAATCCCTTGGGTGTTTAGAATTCAGGATTTCTTGGGATTTAGAGAGGTAACCCCGTGTCATGTAACATCCTCTGTCAGGGTTCAAGCGAGCCCTCCATCCCAAACATGTTACCATGCTTTGGTCTTCTTCTAGCATTTATCACCAGCTGACACAGAATCATTTGTTTACTTGTGTATCTGCTGGGAATGTGAGACCATGAGAACAGGGGTCTTGCCTCTTTTGTCATCACTTTATCCCCATACCTAGAACAGTGATTGGCACACTGATGTTCCATAAATATGGACCCATAGATCGATAAGACATAACTGTCTCTGTACAGTTTGTTAATAATGCTGACGATAACGGATCATGTTTATTGAGTGCTTACTACCTGCCAGGAGCTATGCGAAGTACTTTCTGTGAATTAAATTGATTGTATCCCCACAACAAACCCTTTAAGTTGTTCTGATGTTAATCCTCCAAATGAGGACTCTTGCTCAAGGCCAGACAGCCATTAGGCAGGGGAGTGGGCACTCGACCCAGTCTGCCTGGCCCCAGAGCCTCCCCCCATGAAGATATGAGGAGGCAGTGCCTCCACAAATCTAGTGACAGTGACAGAATATGGCAAATGTTCTCATGAGCCGCAAATGAGGAAGCAGAGCCACACGTCCAGGCAGCAGAAAGGGAATAAGACCTTGTGGAGTAGGGTCAGGTCTGCCCAGCAGCCAGAAGCATATGGGTTTTGCTCCCTCTTTCATTAGCATTGTCTTCTCCCTCTGCGATCAGAGGTGCTGGCAATGCTGCACCTTTCTCCGTCTGTCTCTCTCAAATCTTAATTCTGTATACATGGGTCTAATTATTGGACAATTCACTCATTTTTCTTTTGGTTTTGCACATAATAACTACCACTTACACAATGCACACTTGTGTGCTGGCCACTCTATTAATCTCTTTACGATCGTTGTTAATGCAACCTGCAAAGTAGATATTATTGTCACCATCAGTTGGCAAGGGAGATTAAGTTTCCTGTCCCTGAGTCCACAGAGAGTAACAAGCATGTGTCCTGGACCCTTGTTCATGCTCCAGGGGTCCCTTCAGACATTCCAGCCATGGTTGACCTCCTTCTGTAGGGGGTTCTAAACCTGTTGCTAGGTTCCTCACAAGTAGTCCCTCACTCTTGACAAACCGTCTCCTCTCATGCCTCCAAAAATAGATTTTGCTGTAGAATATTTCAAGCAAGTTTTTCTTCCAATTGCAAAATTAATACCTGCTATTGTAGAAAATATGCAAAATCAGTGGATTGTAACTGTATGACTAAATATTCTGACATCCAGATATTACCATTGCTAGCTTTTTGATCTTTTTCTCTCCTTTGAATATTGTTTTTGAACAGAGATAATATTATGCTGTAGGTAAACATCGGTCCCGCCTTTTTTCACCTAATGTGGAGTGCTAAGTATCCAGCGATTTTATTACGTCAAAATGTTAGCAATTTTATTATGTATTTCACTTTTATTCATTAATATGTATTACATAATCCAACATATGAAAGGGCATTTAAATTGTCAAAAATGAGACTTTCTCTCAATTTTGGATAATTTACTAAGGGCAGATTTTCAGCTTTAAAGTTTCTAGAGGCAAAGGGAAATATGTATTTTTAAGATTCTTGATACATACTTCAAAGCTATTTATTAAGTATGACATACTCTATGTCAGCCATCGCTTGGCTGAGGGTTTATCCATATCATCTCATTTAATCCACACATCAGCCTTTGAGAAGGGCAATAGCATCATTCCCATTTTATGTGTAAAGTTATTTAGGCTCAGAGAGGTCAAGTGTGTACCCTTCGACTGCTTTCCAGAAACAGTTATATCCATGCACGTCATCCATCGTAGATGAAAATAGCTTAGCTTATTTGACACTTTCCACTGGTTCCATTTGTTGAGTATGGGACTTTCTGTGGCAATATATTTTATTGACCCTTCTTTCTCTCTGGTCAAAAGTAAATTACACTGGGTGTATTTAGAAATGCAATAGTGATGCTAATGTACATTTCTATAGTGCTTCTAAGTGACAATGTTTTTATACACCATCTTTAATTTCATCCACCAAATAATTCCAAAGGAGGATGGTTAGACCTATTTTTCAAACTTGCCTCTGACCATTCAGCTGGTCAACAGTAGAGCTTGACCTTAAACCCATGTCCCCAACTTTAATTCCTTCCCACTCAGCACAATCTCAAACCTTGATGCAAAAGTAAATTAGAAATGAAAACATATGTTCACACAAAAACCTGGACATAAATATTCATCGAAGTTTTGTTTATAATAGCTAAAAACTGGAAACTACCCAGATGTCCTTCAAAGAGGTTAATGGTTAGGCAAACTGTGATGCATTCCTATCACGGAATACTACTCAGCAATCAAGAGAAACCAAGTGTTGATGCATGCAACAACTTGGATGACTCTCAATGGAATTACGTTGAGTGAAAAAAGCCAAAAGCCCAAAAAGTTACACACTACGTGATTTTATTTGTATATAGCATTCTTGAAACACTAAAATTATCAAGATGGAAAGGTGATTAGTGATTACCAGGGTTTAGTGATGAAGCAGATGGAAGCAGAAGGAAGGTGGATGTGGTTATGAAAGGTCAACATGAGGGCCCCTTGTGGTGGTGGGACTCCAGCATTTGACCGTGCTGGTGATATATTAATCTGTACATGCGCTAAAACTGTACAGAACTAAATACACACAAAAATGAGAGCAAATCACACTGGGGAAATCTGAGTAGGACTGGTGGGTTGTAATCAATGTCAGTATCCTGCTTGGGATATTATACAATAGTTTTGCAAAATGTTGCCATGGAGGAAACTGGGTAAAGTCTAAACCAGATCCCTCTGTATCATTTCTCACAACTATTTATGAAACTGAAATTTTCTCAAAATTTTTAATTAAGAATAGAGAAATTAGAAGGATGAAAGAATATTAAATATTTTTACCCTCAGTGAAACTGATTTGGGTCATTTGTTAGATCTCTGTGAATTTCACTGGTCCAAAGGCATCTTCTCTACTGAGATGGGTCAAGACCGAGATGCATGTCTCTCTGCGAGTGCAAATCACCCCAGCCGTGAGCACAGCATGATGGAGAGGTTAAGGTCACAGTTTCCCCTCTTTCTTTCCACCCCACTCATCCCAAGTGCGCACAACCTTGAAGTCAAAGAGTTTTAGCTTAAAAAAAAAAAAGATGACAATTTTGCTTCAATGTTTTCTAATTTTGCTGTAACTGCTACCAGCTGCGGGTTAATGTGGAACATATTCCATGAGGCATCCTGAGGCCTTTTCATGTCTTTGAGTCGCCCGAGAGCTTACATGGTTGAGTAAGGGGGGCGAACCGTGAGAGCAGAGCCTAATTGCACGCGTTGGTTTTCAAAGCTGCGCTGTTTCTCGTTCCAGCATCTTCAGACGCTGGAGGTGAGCAAGTTTCTGGCTCTGAGTCCGAAGCTCAACAGAGGACTTGGCAGGACCTCGTTTTCGGCTGCCTCTGCAGTCAGCTGTAGGCAATATCCAGATTTGAGCTGTGGGGAACCTCCATCAGCTGCTCTCATTAACCTTGGTCAGTCTTCCCGGGTGAAGCTGGAAATGTGATCAACACATCAGGCCCACAGAGAGAAGGAGAGGAAAGGGGCCTTATTCTCCAAGAAACTCCAAATGGGCATGGTTCTGCCTTGGAGCCATTCACTCACTCCCAGCAAACACCAAGAGCTCGCTGCAGGCCAGTTCTCCAGGGGGTTGGGCCTGCCTCCCAGCTGCTTCTCACTCTGCTTTCACATTCATGTCCAGAATTAAATCTCAAAATAACACTTTAGAGCAGGCAGTGTTAACATCCCTATTTTATACAGACAAGGAAAGAGACGGGAAGAGGTGTGAGGTGTCGCCCAGGGCCACAGTGCACCAATAACACATCTGGGACTGGAATCCATGGCGTCTCAGACACAAGATGCCTCAAATAGACCATTACAAGCTTTACCGGTAATTAAAAATTAAGTCCTATGTGGGAAACTCCCGTACTGTAGAAAGGGCAGAGAGGAAAGGCAGGGAGTGGCTGGCAGACAGCTGACAAACTTAGAACCCTCCTTCCAATTAGGCCGAGCGTTTTGAGCTTCCCCACGTTATCTCACTGAACACACACAAGAGAGCTCTGCCATACAGAGAATATGATCCTCAGTCTAAAGGATGAAATTGGGCCTCACGAATCGTAAATGTCTGGGCCAAGGTCACAAAGAAAATTAAAAGCCAGGTACACCGATGTGGGGTCACAGGATCTCACCCACTTCAATCAAGTAATCCATGCCAAGTCTGAGGGTTCCGCTGTCTTTACTTCCTAAATCAACTACAGCACCTGTTCCCTCATTTCTTAAATGGAGAGGCTCATATGGACCACAGGGCGTTAGAGATGCCACCTGTAAGCCTCGGAGCAGCGCATGACCTTCCTAGGTGCCCAGTGGCTCACCCAACTTACTGTTTCTGTTGTTACTGGTGGAGGCACGCCTGCTGCGATGGAAGAGACGCCCCACGAGCAGGGTCATTTGGTATTGCTGTGTCAAAGGGCAAGGACTTGAGGAAAAGGGCATAAAGAATAAGTTCAGGCATAAAGAATGAGTTCAGGCGTCACCCACCCCCTTCCCAGGCTGGACCGGTCGTTCTTCTGGTCCCCTCTCTGCTACAGCACAGAGACGCACGCGGTCCTCCCCAGGCTCAGCTCCAGCCCCTGCTGAACTGGGAACTCTTCACCTCCTTACATCCCACAGAGCCCCGTCCAAAGTAGGCGTCGTCCCTGCCCCTTGATGTTTAAGGCCGTGTCACTGGCGGCAGCAAACCCTTGCTAGCATATTGACCACACGGGCACTCTCTGGTTTCTGGTGCTTGGGAGACGAAGGGGTGGGGGCGCGCATGCGCAGCTCGGCCTGCGTGCGTGAGCAGGTCCCGCCTCCAGGGACCCGCGCGATGTGCGCTGTACAGACACACGGTGCTCCTCTCGTGTGTCTTCAATTAACCTCTAATTAACGTCACAGACCCAGCCAACCACGCAGACTTCAAAGGGATCCCTGCTTCCCTTTTGCCCGCAGATATCCTTGGTGCCTTGCCTCTCTCAGCCCTCGGAAGGCAGAGGAGGCCTCCTGCACCCATCCCTGCCCGCCAGTGGGCCAAGGGGAGGGCAGGCTGGTCTTCCCTACTGCTCTCTTGGGGCCTGGATCCCACCCCCACACCCTGTTACCAGCGCTCAATGCAGAACCAGGGGCTGGGGAACAGGGCTGGTGGAGGGTGACACTGTGGCCACATAATACCAGGATGTCACCCCACCCCTCCTGCCAATTTCTCGGTCCCATTCTCCCTCCTTTTCAAAGTCCTGTGTGTCTCCTTTCATTCACTCCAGTTCTGTCCAGACTTGTGTTCTCTCTCACTCTCCTCCTTCTTGTTCGTTTTCTCTCCTCCCTGACCCTCCTCTGTGCCCTCTGCCTCTGTGCCTCCCCCATTCTCCTCTGGCCTAGGTCTTCATGTCTCACCTCCATTAGCAGTTGTCAGCCTGCCCCCCACCCCACTACCCCACATGCTCCCTCCTGCGGCTCTTTCCACTCCTGTACAAGGCAGAGCTTCTCCTCCATAACTGCCTGACCTCTGCACAATGTTGGCTTTGTCCTGGGGATTCCAAGCCAAACAGAGACAGGGGCACAAGCACTCCTCTCAGCCCAGCCCTGCGGTCTCCTGCTGGCCCCATGTTGTTCTGTTGTGTCTCTGAGTCTAGTCTCCCCACAGAGGCCTCCCCTAGCTCCAATCAGTGTTCACATCTCAGGGTAAACAAGAACCAAGAAAACTAAATCAGGAGACATTGATCCCTCCTTTGTTCTTACTGTTAGTATTTTAAGGAATAGCAAGGCCCTGCTGCAGTATTTCTGAGTGGAGAAATGGCCAGGCAATTCTCCAAAGCAGCATGTGTCTTTGGAACATGTGTGAAATGGACCAGTGGATAATGTCTTGTCCAGCTACACATTTCCTAATGAGTCAGACTCTGTGCTAGAGAAGGGCAGTCACTGGCCTTGGCCCCAGCTATACAAAGTTGGTGATATTTGTAACATCAATTGGAACAAAGTAAAATAAATACTACATTGGGGCCAGAAATTATAGTGGAGAAAGCTAAAAAATGTGATTATCAGAGAAGTGACAGATGAATGTGATGGAGGTTTTAGATGCTGCTCTCCTTGGTCACTCAGATGACAGCTGGAGAAATGAGGTGACCCAGGATGCCAGGCCCTAACAAGGACATTGCAAACTGGACCATGCCCAGAGGAACGTGGATCCTGGAATGTTGTTTTCTGATCTCTGCCTTAGGAGAGTCGTCCATGGAGCTGGGGCTGTTCAGCCAGCCCGGAGGAGCCAAGTCACGAACTGTCTTAAGACCTGAGAAAGCACCATGAGGAAGTGGGAACAGGCTTGTTCTAGGTAAGTCAATGAAGGCAGCTCATCAACTCATTCAACAAGTGGTTATTGAGAACTTTCTCCATGTCGAGCATGAAGTGGAGTGTCGAGCATGAATGGAGTGGAGCTCAGAGGAAGACCAGGTTTCACTCAACCGGAGGAGGGATGTTCTGACAGTCAGAGGGGTCCAAAGACTTGGCAGGCTGCCAGGTGGAGCACTGGGCTAAATATATATTGTAGATATGTGTGCAGGAGCTGTGCCTTGCGTGGCAGACGCTTCTAAGGGACTGCAAGCCCTAGGCAGTGAGGTTGGACTCAGTGCCCTTGAAGATCCAATTCTGGTCATTTCTGAAAACCGGGGAGTAAAATTGCTGATGGTCATTGTATATGTTCTAATAAAACATCTGCCTTTAATAGTGCTTCTCCCCTGGGCAGCGTGGATGGGTGGGGCGAGGCTGCACGCAGCCTCAGACAGATCCGTGTGTGTTATACACTGGCCACCACTGGCCCTCGGATCCCAGACAGATCCCTCAGCTTCCTCCATCTGTTATACAGGGAAGGTGATGCCACCAACGGTGTAGCATTTTTGTAATAATTACACAAGATGCAGATACGTCTAGTACTGTCCATGGCACATAGTAGGCACTTGGTAATGCATAGCTATTATGATTTATCATTAGGATTGCTGTTATCCCAGTCATGAGTCACAGCGTCACAAAAAGTTAGAAATTATTAAATTGATGTTACTATAGATTGGAAAGTAATGTAACATAAAAAATTTCCCATTAACAATATCAAAAACATTTTTAAAAATCTAGGAATAAAACTAACATGAAACGTCCAAGAATTATATGTAGAAAACTAGAGAGTTTTCCAGATTGTTAAAAAAAAAAAAGACATGAATGAATAGAGAGCCACACAATGTCCTGGATGAGAAGACTAAATGGTGTAGAGATGCCAACACTCTCCGATTTAATCTACGAAAGTAATGCTATCTCAATCAAAATCCCAAGGGAATCTTTTATGGACCTTGACAAGACAACACTAAAATTCATCAGAAAAGAAAATGTACAGGAATAATCAAAGAAAAAAATTTAAATTAAGAATAATGGGAAGCATAACTTGCCCTACAAATGGCATGAATATGGCTATAAAGCTACAATAATTAAAACTGCTGTATTAGCCAGGGAAGAGATGAATGGAGAAATGTGAGAGAACAGAGAGTTCAGAATTGGTCCCAAGCATGTCTAGGAATAAAATGTGCAAAAAAGAGGGCATTTCAAATCAATGAAGGATAGATGCCTTGTGCAAAGAATGAAGTTATATTTGGTTATCTATTTGGAGAAAAAGTAATTAAATGCTTTCTTCATAATATATCCCAAAATAAATTGTAGATGGATTTGTTCTTTCCCTATAGAAATATTTGTTCCACATCTGTGTGCTGAGGCCTTGCTAGACACTGGGGTGCATACTGGTGAATGGCCCATAAACAGACATGGGCCCTGAATTAATGGCTCTTCCAGTTGGGAGTTAAGCAAGAGGGAAGGTAATAAAGATGTTACTACATTTGTGAGAAGTGCTAGGAAGGAAACCAACATGTTTCTGTAACAGAGAAGAATAGGCGTGAAGGGGCTTAACTAAATGGGTTGCTCAGAGACGGCCTTTTAGCTGAAATGCAGGTGGAAAAGGCAAGTGAAAGACCAAAGGAAAGGCTTAGTGTGTTCTAGAAACTGAAGGGAGCCCATTGGCCTGATATGGTGCCTGAGGGCTGGAATGTCAAAAGATGAGGTTAGAGGGGTGAGTGGGGTTAGAAATCTAAATGTCAAAGAAACAAGAAAAATGTAGAGGAAAATATGGCTGCCTGTTCCCCTGAGAGGTTGGGAGAGTCTTCCTAAGAAGGATGCAGAATCTAAAAGCCGTAAGAGACAGTTTCTCCAGTAAAACAGCAACTACTGTTATAGTTCTGGATGACAGAATTCATCATAAACCAAGTTAAAAATTGGAGACCATATTTGCAATATGTCATAATGGTGATCATATTGACGGCAAATGCCTACAGAGCACTTGATCTGTAAGTTAACTATTTGCAACTCGCAGAGGTGAGCACTATGATATCCCCTTTGTACAGATGAGGAAATCCAGAGGCGAGCAGGAGAAGTAACTGGCCCAAGGTCAAACAGCAAGTAGGCAGAGAAACTGGAGCCCAAGCCAGGCAGCCTGGCTCCAGTGTCCATTGTTATCTCCACCGTGCTCTGTTGTCTTACCAATGCCACCTTTTTGCTCGTCTAATTCAAAACAAGTACGGCTGGAGAGCTTGTCCATGAGGACTGATGGGAAGTCCAACATGAGTAGCTCCTCCATGCTCCTAGTATCAGACATGGACCTGGTCCTGGGAAATGGGATGGATGCTCTAGCCCAGTCCATGCCTTAGGCCTGCATGGTCCAGGTCAATGACAGGGACTTCTGGCTGGCTCCCTCCTGCTGTGCCACACACAGGATCCTGGGCCACAGCACTGAGAGCTCAGGCCTCAGCAGCTCCAGTGTCCTCATGTCTTCCCCAGGTCTCCCCACATCAGAGGGGCTGCTTTCTCCCCGGCTCAGGTTCCCACCATGGAGGTCCCTGTCCTTTGAGAATTTTCTCTCCCCTTCTCAAGTTGAGCTTTTCTCCTCTTCAGTTCTCAAAACATCAAACCTTTGATCCCCTGCCCCGTCAGACAAATCCAGCTTAATTGCCTCAGTGGGCCCAGGCCTGGAAATCAAAGACCTGTTTAGGGAGGGAGCCCGCCACCTGGCATGGTTTCCTCCCTGGGCCTGGAACACAAAACCCTCCCAGTCTTAGGATTAAAGAGAGGGCAGACCCTGGGAGCAAAGCCTGGCCCTCTGCCTGGTGGGAGGCGGGGCTGGGCTAGGCTGTGACCTAGCAAATACCTGTCATTTCTTTATGGAGCGCCTAGAGGTGAAAAAGATAAGAGTTACTTTCTTAATAGATTATTTTGCCCCATTAATATCTCAGTAAATTGTAAGAACTCTTTACCTACACATACAGAGCTAATAAGAAAGAGATAAACAAGTGAAAAGAAAAATATTCAAAAGTTCTAATAGTGAACCCAAGAAAACTAAACACGAACAGCCACTAAGTCCATAAAAAGATGTACAGGCTTACTGTTCATCAGGGGAATGAAAATGTAAAAATTCAGATACAATTGCTGTGATGGGCAAACCATTTTTTAAAATGTAATCTGCAAAAGTATTGAAAAGTGGATATTTTTAAACAAAATTAGAGTGAAAACTGATACCGTTTTGGGAGAGCCATTTGACTTTTCTGTAACAATGAAAAGATGCATGCTTTTCTTTTTTTTTTCTTAGTGAGGAAGATTGGCCTGGAGCTAACATCTGTCACCAATCTTCCTCTGTTTTGTATGTGCAATGCCGCCACAGCGTGGCTTGACAAGCAGGGTGTAGGTCTGTGTCCTGGATGTGAATCCATGAACCCTGGGCCGCCGAAGTGGAGCACGCAAACTTAACCACTACGCCACTGGGCCAGCCCCAAAAAGATGCATGCTTTTGACCCAGCAAGTGTATTTTAGGACTCTAGAAATACTCATACATTTGAACAAGTCCATATAAAAATCACATGAAATTTGTCATACAATTATATCACATAAAATATATATTAGGATGGCAGTTTTAGCAACGTTTGTAAAATAGCAAATAATTAGAAAGTTGGGGAATGGTTAATTCAATGTAAACTGTGGAATTATTTGCTGCCATTAAAAAGTATGCTCCGTGGCCACTGACATGGAAAGAAGTCTATGTTATATTATTAAGTGAAAACAGCAATGTAAATATACACGAGTGAGAAACACAATTTAAGTTGATATGCATTGATATATATATTCACATCCATATACGTATTGACAAAAACACTAATTATACATGTTATATTAAAATGCAAATATATATCCATGCAGTTAAAACATATAAATATGTGTTCCTGTGTTCTAAATATATACTAAATATATGCTCATTTGGACATCAAACTCTTGCCCCGGTTGAGATCTGTAGGAGGGTATAGAATTGTGGAGCAGGGTTTAGGGGTATAGACCAAAAAGCAGAAAGATAAGGTAAGACTTTCTTTCTATGCTTCTCTATTTTTTTCATTTTTGCAATCATTATTACTTTTTAACTTTAAAAAAGTTCAAAAAAGTCTCCTCTGTTCACCTCCGTGAAGTACCCACACGCTTTTTCCCTCACACGTGTCCATTTGTCACAAGCTGTGTTGGGGCTCTGCCATCACCCAGAGGCCCGTTGATGACCTCCAAGGGTGAAGTCACGTCCTCATGAGGCAGCCTTTTCCATCCTGATCGGATCAGCCTGCAAGAAAGTTCTCCCCTTTCAGCAAAGGGCTAGGTCCTCAGCCTGTCGTGCTGTGTTTACACGGCCTTCTCTACCTGGGAGTAGACAGCACGTGGAATCAAAAGCTCTTCTGGGGAATGGGGGTGGAGCATGACTTAGATGGGAAAGTGATGCAGGCCTGAGGCAGGACCGCTTCCCCGGGTCAACTTCAACCAGGCAAAGATAAGCCCAAAAGCTGACCTCTGCTTGGGAAATACGCACCAGAAGATGGTGGTTTCTGCTTCTGGAACTTGGCTCGGAAATCCTGACCGACTCCCTGTCTTGCCTGGGGCAGGCGAGCACCCGCACAGGTACGGATCATCCTGTTTGCGGAGCCCACTGCTCCCTGCTCATCTGCAGCATTAGTGCACCAGGCGGTGGACCTCAAGAGAGACGGCTGTGCAGCATCTCAGCATGAACAGAGCAGCTTATCATTCTGCAGACAGCAGCTCTTCCGGCACAACGTGGCTGCCTGAAGGGTCTTTCCCAAACACGCATCTCATTCTGATACACCATTTCAATGCTGTTCCCAATTCCCCAGTGCCTGCAGGATGAAACTCAGGCCCCTGAGCCAGGCTCCCCGTCATGGGGCCTCTATCCTGGCCTCCATCGTAACCTCCTGCCGCTGCTGCATAGGCAGCCCCAGGTCCCGGTGGGCTGAACTGTGCGCAGGCTCTCTCTCAGGCCGCTGCATCTCCCTGCACACTGTTCTTTCGTCTGCAGTGCCCTTTTCCCACAGCAGCCCCAGTGTAACCCCCATCCTGCCTATTCTTTAAGACAGCTTAAACTCCATCTCTTCTGGAAGCTTTCCCAGGCCCCAGACTCCCCAGGGTGGGTAAGAGGCCCTCCTCCGTACTCCCACAGCACCCTGTCATGCCATCTGTTGCCATGTCAGTCTCAACCACAAGACTGAGCTCCATGAGGATAAAGCGCCATACTGCCTAGCGTCATGTCTGGAATAGCTTTGCTGAATATGTGAATGAATAAATGAATGAATGAATGGATGGATGAAAGAAAAATGAACTTTGCCTTAAGAAAACACACATGGAGGTCAGAAACAAGTTACTGGAAATATGAAGCACTTTTATAATACCAGGGAGCCCAAGTGTGCACAGTCGGGAGTAGAGGAAGCCACAGATGAAAGCTGTCGCTGGGAAAAATGGATCAAATTACTCTCCTCCCTCTGCACCCGTCACCTTTACACAAGTTGAAAGCTTGGGTTTCAACTTCAACCAAGTCTTGGGTGCCAAACTTACTCAAGGTACTTGGGATCTTCCAGGAACTTAAAGATTTTAGTCTTGATCCTCACCTCACATTCCTGCCTTTTTAGAGCTTGGATTAAATGAGATGCACTGAAACAAGGTATTGACTCAAAAATCACCCCTCATGCCGTCCCACCCATAGCCCGTGGTCCTGTGGTCATCTCACTCCACAGCCCTAGGCTTGCTGCATACACCTGCCTGCAGTTTCCTCCTGACAAAAGAAAGCAACAGAACTGAAAACCAGAAAACAATACAAACAGAGAAATGCCTTCATTGATCACTGTCTTCGGGAAGTTCACAGTTTATGAGGGACCAGAGAGAACAGAAACAAGTAGGAAAAATGGAAGCACAGACAAGGAGGCAGAGAGAACTCACTCCAACTGGGAAATGCAGCATGAGCTGGATCCTCAGCGCAAGCAGAAGGAGCAGAATCTCAGGCCAAGGGAAGGGCCAAGCAGTAGGAACAGAGACTGAGAGACTTATGAAAGAGCAGGAAATGTGCAGGGGCCGCCAAGAGGCTCCATGTGGTCATGGGCGGGGGTTTGGGGTAGGGATAGAGAACGAGGAATGTCAAAAATGAGCCTGGAAAGGTACCAGACTGGGACAGGCCTTGGGGTGGTCATCATCGACAGGAGGTGCATTGTAACCTCTTTTTTAAATAACCTGGAAGGAATTTAACGGTTTGCCAACCTGAACATCATTCAGTGCTGGCAATGAGTTACTACCAAATAACAGATATTATCCTGAACCGTTACCAGGATGATAATAAGGAGGTTTTTTTTTTTTTTTTCTTGGTCAGGAAGACTGGCCCTGAGCTAACATCTTACCATTCTTCCTCTTTTTTGCTTGAGGAAGATTGACGCTGAGCTAACATCTGTGCCGGTCTTCCACCATTTTTTGTATGTGGGATGCCTCCACAGCATAGCTTGATGAACAGTGCATGGGTCTGTGCCCAGAATCCAAACCTGCAAACACTAGGCTGCCGAAGCAGAGCATGTGAACTTAACCACTACACCACCAGGTTGGCCCAGATAATAAGGATTTTAATAGCACAAAGAATCAGAGACACACAGGATAACATCTCCACTGACCGCTGGGCTGGCCCGTATTTCTTGGTACAAGCTATCAGGACATATATCAACACGAGAATCCATCTTGTAAAGTTCTACACTTTAAAGCCAATATGGATTGACTCCAGAACGATGTCACTAAATTCCCTGTGATCATAATTATCTCGTATATAAATGTAAATAGACCCCACCATAATTTTCCCATTGAAATTAATTTTTAAGGGAAGCTTTCAGGTGAAGTGACATAATCTTCACATCTTTAAGCCCGTGACCTTTCGTGTGTGTGGTTTTCCAGTTCCAAGCTTGTTTTTCTTAATGAATTGCTAAACTGCCTCTGTGAAGGGATTTTAACCTAAATTCCAAAACCATCAACTAAGTCATCTCTGATAACACTCTCTTTTATACTCACAAGTGTGTTTGCTTTTCTGTCTTCTGAATTCAAGCCCTGCCTCACTGGAGAGTCCAGCCTGGTTGGCGCAGCATTTGCTCCCTGCTAGAGGAAGACATGAGGATCGTGTGTAGATGGCACGTGTTTTGGAACACTCCGCTGACTACTCTTCTGGCTGGACAGAGAATAAATCGTGCCATGAGATGTACAATAAGAACAGGCCTCCTAGAAATCATTCCAACATTCCATCTTCAAGAGAAACAAAGATGCACTTTGTCAAACACTTTAAACTTCGTTAACTGGCCTGTACATTCTAGAACATTCAGTCCAACACAGGATTTACTTGAACTGATCTAAACAATTTTTAAGAATTACTTGATGTCTAAAGGACTTTGTCACTTACAAAATAACTCTCCTGAAGATCTGTTCGGCCAGCAGCAGATAGAATGCACTCGAAAAGGGAAAGCTGGGCTTCTAAAATTATAAACCACAGAAGAGTTCGGGTGAACCTTGTATCAACACGGTCCTCCATCCAACTTTTCGAGGGGGAAAGGCCATGGGTCTTCACTGGAGTCCAGACAGTAGCTCTTCTGTGATGACTTCAGAGGGTGCTAATACTCGATCACTGCTGGTGAGCCGGCTGAACGAAGGCTGTGGACAGCAGAAGCAAGGCAAGAACTTCACCAGTGCCAGACGTCAAAATAGCCCAAACCCAAAGGCTGAAGTGCACAGAAATTAAGGCACGTGTGTCCTGCTCTAGGTACATTCTGAGCAGCGATTCCTTGCTTCTGGGCTTCTATCAATGTCTTCCTCAACTGAGGGGGCATCTCCATCTTCAGTATTAATGAGCAAATGTCTTCAACAACCTACCAACATACCAACGTGCTAAGACTGAGAATACAAGTACCAACTGCATCCCTGGAGAACGCCTCCCTGTTTCCTGGCTGCCTTTCTGGAAAGGATGGCTCCTGGGGCCAGAACTCTAAGCATGACCCCAAAGTGCTCTCTACCTAGGACCACACTGGGGTGGCATTTGGGCTTACTTTTTAGGTAACCCATCACTTTTCTGAGCCTCAGTTTCCTTGTCTGTAAAACAGGAATAGTAACTTCTGGAGAGGGTTCTGATGAGTAACTGATGAGAAGAAAGGTGGGAAAGAACACCATAAATTATAAAACACAACTGAGATGCGAATCATCATGATTATTTATAAGGACCCAAGAATTGTCCCAAGACATATTTTCTGCATCTCAATTCTTCCATCTCTTCTTTGGGACACCTCATCTCCCCGGAATGCCTCCCTTTGCCGAGATGCAGCCTCCCCTGCTGGTCTCTAAATTGAGCAGCCTCGTACCACTCCCCCTGAGATTTTTGGTTCCTTTAATCCAATGAAGTAAGAAGTTCAGGCCATCATCTTCAAAGAATAAGAATAAAATTTGGGGACCAAAATTATACCCATTGGGATTGCTTCTGTAGAAATACTTTGGAATTCCTTTTCATGCCCTATTAAATAATTAAAATGTTTCTTTTCTGCATTCAATGTTAGTTATTTAAACCCTAGTGCTAAACTCCATTAGCAACCTTATTAGCACAAAACTTTCTTTGCCAGTTGGATTAGTTTTATAGATTTTTTACATAGAAGGAATGCATGCAGACAAATACAAGCGTGTGTCTACGGTTAATGTCCTACAATCCTAGGAAACAGGTTAAATTTAAGCTGACACCATTAATCTCACTCCACTTAATAGCTTATTAGGGTAATTGATGCCCTCCATTTGTGTTAGGAGCCGTTATCACATCAAACTCATTTTTGTGGACTCCAATAGATTGAAGTTGTACCCTACCCTACAATTCCATCCCGAGGTGGAATTGAGAACGGATGCTCCATGTTAATGAATTGGTATTTCATAATTAGGCATGAGAACGGAGTCACAGAATGTTGGGACTAGGAGAGAATGGGGATCATCATATAGATAAAGCTGAAAGGCCCAAGCAGTAAACCTGAGGATATCAAGCCATACCCTTCAGCCCCTCTCCCGAGCCCTGTTTGCTCAGACTTTACAGTCCACCGTACTCCCTCTAGGATAAACCTGGAGAGGAAGAAACTGCTAGAGAGAGCTGAAAGGCAGAATGAGTCGCAGGAAAGGAGGGAAGACACCAGATTTCTCCTGATGCCTGGTCTCAGGAGCCATTTAGAACAGGGCACACCTGGCCACACATGTCCCATTTCCTGCCATGGAACAGAACAAAGCACCCACCATGGAGACGGTTCTGAAGGCTGGGCTGAGTAGGGCCCAGTGCAGGCACAGGCAGGATTGTCGGGGGCTGCTGTAGCAGGATCTGAGGGTCGAGAACACAGCAGGCCATAGTCACATGAAAGATGAACACTGAGCCCACTCAGACCAGGCCAGGAACGTAATGACCAAGCAAAACTAGTGACCTGTGGAGAACGCTTAATACCGAGCTTGTGCAGTCAGAACATTCTCTTCAAGGCAACTCTGGGTTGCACAAAATTCCCGACAGCCTGGGCCTGCTCCTTAAAGAAAGAGGCCTCCTTCTTAAAGAAAGAGGCGCAGCCTCTGGTTTTTTCCCTGAGAGCACCCTTGCCAAGGAGGCAGCCCTCCCCAGCCCCCCTGCTGGGTCTTATTACAGCACCATCATCAGCGTCTTGCTCCGGGGCATCGTTGAGGAAGTGGTGTACTAAACGCTTTCCATTTCAAGTAGCATTAGTTTCTTTGTCTCATTCTTCCCAATTACACACCTTTTCACAAGGCGGTCTGCCTGGGAGGAGGTGACTTCCGTGAGAGCAAATGGTACCCTGGATAGAAGGAGAAGAAATTGGCATTGCTGGTCATGTCTTTGCTAGACATAAAGCAAAGTGGACCAGTCAGGCAGTTCTAGTCACACATTCCAACACATTCTGTACCTAAACAGGGACACTGGGAGGACACGGGGACAGTAGGGACATGGGCTGATGGGAGGAAGGTGAGGGAATGTGGAGCATGGAAGTCCAGGGCACGGGTGCTGGCCAGGCTGTAGGCCTGGACGGAGCAGTGTCAACACTAGTGCAGAACCAGGGGCCCCAGGGACCTCAGGCCGGACTTGCACTGGATGGAGGGAGCAACAGCCTGGACCGTGGCTTGGAAGTCATAGGAAGCATCCATTTCCACTTGGGAACCAGGAGGCCAAGTCCATAATGAGACTGGGGGGAGGAAGGAAGAGCTGAACGGCGTGTCAGGTGAACGGAGGGACTGAGCTGGATCAGAGTGAGGGAGCCAAAGGCAAACCAGGAGAGGGAGTGGGGGCTAGGTTACGAGCTAGGGTGTGGCAGACATTGGGACTCCCCACCCATATGCCCTTTCAGGGAAGTTCTCTTTGTATCAGCTTCTGGGAGTGCTGTGGGCCTCTCAGGAATTCAGCTACAAATTGCCATCTTGCCAAGGTCCAGCTTCGTTGGGCTGACTCTCACCCAATGACTGGTCAATGGGACAGTAAGGATGGGACAGTTCTGAGGGCCTTCCTAGCCCCAGAGCCAAGGCTGTCCTGGGTCCCCATGGCAGCTGCACTTTCCCTCTGCCCGCTCCTGCTTCCTCCCCTCCCTGTTAGCCATCATCTCAGCATCAGCTTCCTGGAGAGCCCAACCTGCAGCACACGTGAAGAAGGAAATGCGCTTTAATAAGGTGCCCTGAGCAACAGGCACCCTGCGAAGTGCTTCCTGCTCACTGCCTCTGGAGCTTTGCCCAGCAACCCTATGAAGGGGCAGCAGCTTTGCTTCCTCTTACCAAGGGGGGAGTAGACACCTGGTCAGACACCTGGAAAGGGACAGAACCAGGGCAGGTGGCTCCAGAGGGACTTTGGAAGCCCACACATGTGACCTGGGGACAGCTGGCCAAGACAAGCTGGCGGCTTGGTAAGTGTGGTTCTCACGAATCTTCTGGAGAAGATCGGCATTGACAGTAGGGTGCTATGTTGGGAGCTCAGGCTCTGAATTCTGATTCCACCCCTGGCTAGCTGGACAACTCTGGGCGTTACTAAACCTTTCAGACTGTTGGCTTCTCTGCTGATCAGATGGGGTTTACACCTACTTTACATTGTTTCCTGAGGCCTAAGATTTAAAAGGGCGTGGAAATATGCGACGTGATAAAAGGTTCCTAAGTGATGAATAGACCACAACTCTCTGTCTCTTCCCCAGTTCCCAGGCCTTCAACCCTCACGTCAGGGTTTGCTGCTTGGCTGGGTCCTGGGATCCTTGTCTGCAGCTGAGCAAGGCTGGGCTGTCACTGGGAGCCGCCACCTGCCATCCTTGTCGCGTCCTATTTTCCTCCGTGGAGAGCACTCCTCACTCTGACCCCGCCCACTCCCAGGAGAGAAGAGAACAGATTCCCTGGCAGCCCCACCTGGCTCCCACCAGCCCCTCCTCCCACACACAATGGGCCCCCCAACCTCCCCCAGCTGGCCGGCCCTTCCCACCCAGAGACAAAAGGCCCTGTCTGTGCAGCTGCCAGGGATGTCCCTTCACCTCCTTCTGCTGGGGCCTGGCGACAGGCCGCCCTGTGGACCTGTCAAGTCTTATGTCCTGAGAGTTAATGCACCCTGAAAGAAAGGTGATTTCCCCCCCAGAGTGCAGTGGGGGAGGGGAGACCAGATGTGGGGGACCAGCCATCCTCCCGCCTCGTCTCCCGGGGAACAATGCCATGCTCAGAGCCAGCTCCAAACTCTCCCGCGAGGTGATGAGGGATGAGCTACCATCCACCCAGAGTATAACGGCATGGGGATGAGGCTGCGTGCATCCGTTGTCTCTCTATCAGAGGAGCTCTGAGCCCCTGGGCTCAGCACCAAGACAGCATAGAGAGGAAATGGTGGATAAGAGGACCGGAGGGGCCACACTCCTTTTCCCAGACTTCTGTACCTATTTCTCCAAGGTAGAATGATTCTGGAAAGACCTCAGCTCTTCTAAACAGCAAATCCAGAATTGGGGAAGTCCCTGAGCCACCCTGGCAAGCCCCCACACACCACGAGAGAGAAAGGACTCCCCAGTGGCCGGGCAGGAAATGGCAGCAGCTCCCTGAGCCCTGCCGTGGGCCTCGTGTCCTCCAGGGCGCCCACCAGACACACGATATCCCACTCAGTTCTCTCACAGTCTCCACAAGGTGGGTAACAGCCCCCATTCTAGAGGGGGGAAGCGAGGGTCGGAGTGGCCAGTTCAAGGTCACATAGCTAGTGACCTGCCCAATGATGTCAGACAGCTACGGGACTGCCCTTTCCACCACATCCCACTTCTATTTGCACAGATCTCCGCAGCTTCCACAGAATTTTGTTCAGCCAGTGTCCAGATTGCCTTGACCACATCCCTGCAGCCTACTCGTTTTCGGGGGGAGAAAATTGAGGCCCGGGAAGCTCAGGAGCCCCTCACATCACACATGGACAGCTCGGCTCGGACAAGCAGTGCTAAGCAGGGGTTGCTGTGTGTGCTCTGAGTGGGGCACCCTGGACTTTCTCTTGCCCCTCCCAGCTCTGGGGACCCAGCCTTACAGCAGGAAGATTAACTAGGTGGAAAGCTGCAGGGCAGAGAAGCAAGCCCACCCCTGACTTTCATGTAGTCAGTCAGTTATCCATAATAACAGCTAATATCCACGGAGTACTTGACTGTGCCTGGGGACTTTTCTACATGCTTCGTCTGTAGTATCTCATTTCATCCTCTCACTAACCTTACAACACAGGTATTATTATTCTCCCACTTTATAGAGAGGGGTCTGGAGCCTGAAGGGGTTAAGTGAAGGATCGGTTTCCTCAGCTAATTAGTGGTAGATCAGGGGTTTTCTTCCATTTAGTCTGGCCCAGGGCTGGGGATCTTAATCACCAGCCTGCAGCTTAGCCCTTTAGCCATCCTGCTCCACTCCGCTCTCCTTTGCTCTCCTCTCCTCTCTTCTCCTCCCCTTCCTTCCTTTCTTCCTCTTTCTCTCTCCCTCTCATTATAAAAAGAACCTACTATGTGTAAGAGAAATCATGAATCTGCTGCAAGGTCACAGGCCATATTCCAATGTTTTCTGTACCACCAGCTGTAACTTAAATGATTCTTCCTTTAATATAAGTGTGAAAAAATTATGGGCATGAAGCTGTTTACTACAATTGGAAATAACCTTTGTGCTATTGGGCTACCAAGTAAACTATGGTTTTAAACGTGATGAAATGTTATGCAGTGCTTAGGAATAATGGCTATGATGTGTCAGTGGTGGTTTTCTGGAGCTTGTGAACGTCTTGAAGATTTTTTTCTTGAACTTTGTGTTTTCCAAATTTTCTACAACAAGCATGCATTAACTTTGTAATCAGAAAAATAAAACAATAAACTGAAAATGTAATGGTTATGAAGCTTAGGTAGAAACCCAGGAAACTGAAGTATTTGTGAGAGACTGTTCCTGGAAGATGGAGCAGAATGTCGTCAAATAAGGTAAGCTTCTGGCCATCCTGCAGAGCAGCAAGTGGACTGAGATGGAGCTAACGCAGCATGCGGGTGGAGGAAAAAGCAGCCAAAGTAGAGGCTGGGACAGGCCCACAGCCCAAGTCCCATTTCCCAGCCTAAGGGGTGGATAAAGAAGGTACTGCTTCCAGAACATTCCGTTCAAGACCGCTGTACTCATGGTGGTGGGTCTTCCAACAGCATCAGCGACGCTCCTTGGGCAAGGGTGAGAGGCCACTGGATGCATTCTGGGAAGTGCTAACCAAGAAGATCTTGAGAGTTGATTGACTAAATATATTATTTGTATAAAATACGTTTCTTGTACAAATGTTCTTATGCCTAGCTTTCAAGAAGGATCTGCCTCACTTAAGAGTGGTCACCTATTAGCATCTTTATAGAAAACAAAGGTGGGCATGAATCCCAGCCATCTCCCTTTTGTCGCCCAGGCCATTCCCAGGTACTTAGAGCACAGAAGCCTTCACAGCCGTGGGCCCACTCCATCCTCTCTGTCCTCAGCTCAGTCCTGCTCATCTTTACATACTCAGTCCCCTTGAGCTTCTCCCCTGCAGGAAGCCTCTGGACTCCCCAGCCTCGGGCCCCCTGTGCTGTCCCCTGGCAGAGCCCTTGTCACATGTCACTGGTATATCAGCTTACTGGTCCCCAGCCCACCTCCTGCAGCCCACAGCTCCTCAAGGGTGGGGCTCACAGGCATCCTCTCATTCAAGTGCCCAGCGCAACACCTGGCCCAGAGTAGGTACCAAATAAGTAAGTGAGTGAACGAATGAATGAACAAATGCACTTTATTTTTCCTGCAAGTTATTTTAGGATTAGAACAGTATTATATAATCCAGAACAGAAGCTTATTTAGAAATGTTTGAGACAGTGCAAGGTGCACTTGATTTAAATCTGTTACGTTTTGGTTTGCTCCATCTTACAAGCTTTTGAGCTCCCTGACAGAGGGTCCTTCTCTCGGTTCCATTGGTATCCTCCCAGTCGCTAAGGTCTCTTGCGTTTTTGTGGCATGAATAAACTAACCAATGAATGTGTGAATGTCACTTCTCTTGTTCCTTCCTGGGAAAAACTTGCCATTCTAGGGGCCCTCAAAATAAAGTGTCACAGAGAACGTCACCTTTCAACAAACCGTGAACAACTTCGAAGAAAAAAGTAGCGATCAAGATAATGTAAGTACCTCCCAGCACTACGAGACATACTGAAATTCATGCTTGCCTGAAATGAACACTTTTATTAGGAATCTCAAAACCCTAAATCGACCAGGGAGGGAGCCAACACTCTGGGAATGAATGGAAGTCACTCCCACAGTGCACAAGAGAGCACCTCGGGGTGTCTGACGATGACCTTGCATCCACAGGAAACCTGTCTATAACATGGGAATAACATTTGCCAAAAACTTAAAGTTCAGCCTCATGTATGAAGATATGGTCTAGTGCTCCCTGAGGCTGTGTGATCTTGAGCAAGTTACTTAACCCCTGAGACTCAGTTTCCACATCCATAAAATGAGGAGAGGAGAAAGAGCAATGCCTGCCTTGGATGCTTGCTCCAGGTGTTAGATAAGATCATGAATGTGAAGCTAGCACAGCGCTTCGCACTTAAGAATTAGTCAACACAAACATTTAAACTGGTTTGACGGTTTCATGACGATAGCAATAATTCTAACATCAGTACAGCCCAGGCATTTACCAGGTACTTCACTTACTTTATACTAAACTTTTGCAGTGATGCCATTCAGTAAGCATCACTATTCCCTTTTTACAGAGGAGAAAACCAAGGTGTATGGGGTTCCACAATCCACCAAGTTTGCACAGCTTGTAGTGACTGAACTGGGAATTAAACTTTGGTGATGTCGTTGCTCTATGTTCTCACAGCTAACGGCAGAACAGAGATGTGAAACAGGGTTTAGCTGATGCAAAAGCTCAGAGACCATGCCCGTCGGTTCAGAACCGGTCGTTCCAATGCAAAAAAAAAAAAAAAAAGACAATCATCGTAATAAAATGATCAGTAATTGTAGCCTGTAATGTACATATTCAAGAGCAATCAATGAACTAGAATACAAATATAAATAACCCTTTAAGCAGCTCCCAGCCTAGTATAGAAGGCGAGGCATGGTAATAAATAGCTACAAAGCAGAAAGTATGAAGATTGTTTCCAGAACACACTGGGGTTGGCGGGGAGAGATGACCTTGAATCGGGGGACTGCAGCAGGCACGAGAACTAGAGGTGGAAGGGTGGGTAGGGTTTCAAATGAGATAAGAAAGGGGAATCCAGGTGAAGGGACTGTGGAGTAGCGTGGAGTCAGGGACAAAGGCCTTTGAAAGGCCAGCTCAGAGACTGGGACCCCATGTAAGGGTGCTAGGGATCCTCTGCAGACCTGGGAATCAACAGGGCTTGGGTGGGGCTTGCTGGGGGCAGCAGAGCCCAGGAGAGCTGCGAACAGTCCTTCTTGAGCTAAGGCTCCTGCTGGGTGGAGACCCAGGGAAGGAGGAAGCCAAGGGCCTTGTTGAAAGTCAGGAGCAGTTAGAGGAGACGACAAGATCCGTCTGCTGATTATAATGAGCCTCTGAAGTGCCCCTCACCACATCTGGAGTGGGCTCTACCGCCCCAGTGTCTCCGGGCGGTGTGGCGTCTGGGTCTATTTTGGGAAATTGGATTTGTAGCTCCAGGAGCTGATAAGTAACTTGCAGCATGAGCAGCAACGACAGCAAAATGTGGCTGGGCCTGGTGGCCCGAGGTCCCGCAGGCTGCACAAGCGTGCACTGTCCAACGGGAAATCTCCCTGCAGGGACTCCTTTGGTCATGGTCACACAAGCGCCTGTGCATGGACTCAGCCGTGCGTCCACACACTCATTTGCTTGTTCAGACATCCGTGCGATCCGGAGTTCCTTCACTCCGTCATTGCAGTCCATTTGTCACCCTTTCCTTCCCTCTCACATGCCTGTGCTCACTCTCCCCTCCAGTCTTCCTTCAGTGACTTCCTCCCTCATCCATCAACTTATGGTTACAAACACGAGCTCTGGGGCATGGCTGCCTGGCTTCAAATCCCAGCTTGGTCACTGTGCATGCAACTTAAGTGGCAACTTCACTGTGCTTGGGTTCCTGGTCTGTATCATGGGCATGGTCCCAGCGCTTGACTCACAGCTGCTGTGAGCATTAAATGAGATAAGCTATATAAGGCTCCTGCTAGGTCCTCGGTAAATACCAGCCTCATTATTCACAGGTCCCCACTCACCACCCACTGCTGCGGGGGAGAGAGGAATGAATCTCAGGTTAGGCCCATAACAAGGGCTCTATCTGGTAGGGAAGGTAATCCGCACAGCTGAATCATCACAGAGATGCACAGAGAGAGAGTTCTCCTAGGAGAGAGGATGGGTAGAAGAAGTGGTGGGGAGACAGAAGGCAGAGAAAGGAGGGCTGCATGAGCACCAAGGAAGTATCATTGGCTGAGGCCAGTGACTGAGCGTGGGGAGAGGATTTGGAGCACCAGCTCTGCATAAATGAGGTCCAGCTGAGATCAGATTGGGCCATGGAGTCCCAGTAAAGCTACTTGGAAGAGACGTTGAACCAGTTGGCTATTATTGTGTAACAAACACCCCCAGACTCGATGTGGCTTAAAGCAACCACCATTTATTATCACTCATGATGCAAGAAGGATGGTAGTTCCGCTGATCTGGGCCAGGCTCAGCTGATCCCCTCTGGGCTTGGGCGTGTTAGCTCAAGTGTGCCCTTGAAAATACAACCTGTCTCAGCCCATCTTCCTGACACCATGGATGTCCCTTGAGGGGAAAGTATCTGTGTGCTCATATTAACTAAAAGAGCTAAAAAAGTGGGCACCTGGGATAATGATACCCAGTTGACTGGGATGTTATGATGAGAAATGATGTGCAAGGAGTATACCCAAGGAAGGTGCCAGGTATGCCACAGAGGCTTAATAAATTAGAGCCATCACCCTCTGCACTATTACCCCCGTTAAGCAGATTTTCTGATGGGACACCCTGGAATGCTATGTGAAAGGAGGGAAGAACGGAGTGCAGGAACCATCATAGCCTGGATGATTTGGAGAAGGGTGCAACCAGAGTAGTAGAAATGGGCTACTCAAAGTCAAGGCGCTTAAAGCACCAAAGCCAGCAGCGTGGTACACCATGGTGAGAACAATATCTTTGCAGGACCCCAAGGGCCGTGGACACCAACATCCATGTTCCACAGCATCAGGCCTACAGAACCCAGGTACTACCCCAAGGGGCTTGGAGGTGGCTCTGCTTGATCCTGTAAGACCTTTGGATGAGCAGGGCTATAGGAGCCAGCAGCAGCCCATGTGGCCTCGAGGGACTCATTGCCTTATGAGACCACAGCAGGTGGTGAACAGTGACAAAGACTGCTTCATGGACACCTGTAAACATCCCCAAGGAAGCTTGGAACCACCGGGGGAGAAAAATTCTGAGATTCCTGCTATCAAAGAGATGGAGATCACAATCGTGGAGAGTTGGAATATAAATTCAAAGATCCGTGAATCGGGTTCACAAGTCAATGCAGTCTTTGGCACAAGCAGCACAGAAATGCTAGCGTTCGACGATGGGTATTTTCAAGTGAGTTGGTGTTGCGTATGTATCTCTAACATTTCGAGAATGTTGTATGGGTGAGACTGTCCTTCTGTCTGCCGAGGCAGGCTGTGGCTGAGTCAGGCATTTTTCAAGACTGAGGCTTACTTTACCTATCATTTCTCTACGCATCTTAATTTCATTTGTAAAATGGAAACAATATTCTTAACTGATAGGGTTGTCATGCAAACCAAGTGGAATAGCAGATTGGAAAGTGATGAATATTGTTCATGTGGACTTATCGCTGAACCATTTTAGTTATTATTGCTATTATTAATACTATTATTATTAATTCATAATCTTTTTCCAGCTGCAATTTTCTTTTGAAAGATGTTTTTGATGGTTCCCATAATGGAGAACAAAATAATATTCCAGTAATTATAAGGTGCTTTGAGATCCTCTGGCAAACGCAGCCCTTTGGTAATTGAAGATCCAGCAGCTTTACATGGCTGAGAATATTAAAGCACATTAGATTCCATAATGCTTCTTCTGCTGTTACTTAACACTCTCATGCCTAGTCATAAAGCATTAAGACTTACGGCCGTTAGCAGGAGCAGCTCTGGTCCAGAGCATGCGATGAAAACCTTCATCTTGAGAGGTAAAGTTCCATTATAAAGAGGGACATTATTTCATCAACAGCAATCCACTACCTCTCCTCTCCTGTCCCATCCAGGCCACAGGGTAGTTTGAAGCACAAACTACGAAGGAATTCCCATCCACCCCCGTATCTCGCATATCTGGCTTCAAGCTGCTCTCCTTCTAGTGTGTGCCTCCTAATAACGTGGGAGGAGTCAGACCCCACAGGGGTCCATAAACTGCTCTAAGGGCCTGTAGAGTGAGCAGGTGGAGAGACAGTGGGTGCAGAAGGAAGGGAACTTAGAATCATGCTTCCCATGCAGGCCCCTGATATTGGGCAGCGAACTACACTCTGCGTTAGAATCTCAGTTAGTTTTCGCTCATTCATTTGAACAAGTGTATCGGGCACCCACTAAGGTCCAGGTGGTCTTTGGGGTGATGAAGGAAACACAACTCGGGGAGAGTACAGAGTAAGGAAGGGAGGCTGAGGCCCTCCTCATGTGCCAATGAGCTGCCTGGTTTGTGGGGGTGTTGGAAGGAGCCCCATAGAAATGGAGAATGGAAATCTCTGGTTTGAGCTCCTCAAGGCCAGAGCTGGGAGCTTGCAGAGAGAGGGCCCCATGGTTAAGTTCTGTTATTCTGTGGCCGGCAGACTGCCCTGGTTCTGTCGTTTTCAGGGTTGTAAATAGGAGTGCATGCGAGGTCTGGCATAAGCCTTATCATTGTGGTTTTGCGGTCATGCGGGCTACCGACTCCACCCGTCCTTCCCCCTGCTCCCACCCTTCTTCCAGGAGGCCTGCTCTGGGAACATGGATGGTCCATTTAAAAACCTGCAGAGCCATGTCTGAGTTACTTACACATGGTGGGCAGCAAGCATCGCATGCTTTTAAAGAAACAGAAAGCTTCCCTTTCAAAAAACACACACATCCCATTGGCCAGCAAGGTCTGAGTTTGAACTGCAATAATCATTGCCTGACCCCATGCCGTTGAGGTAGTGGTTTCACTCATCTCTGAATCTCAGCATCCAAATCCAGAAAGTGATGATAAGACCACCCGGGAGGCAGGACTGCTGTGGAAATTCAGTGGCGTATTGCATGGAGCCTGACTGTAATATAGAAGGTTCTGGAAAATATGAGTTACCTTTTTGTCACCTTCCCTGTTAGTTACTAGCTCACATTTTACACAGACCCTTCAAATTCTTGTTTTATTTTTCTTATTTTTTCTTCTCAAAGAGGAGGCCAAATGCCTGATCCTGAAAAGATTCTTCTTGGTTCAACAACGTTTACTCCATCCCTGGCCTTGACCCTATGATTTTGCTGTGCCATTTCCTTATTGCTGAAGAGTTGATTTCAATCCACTGTGATCTGCCCACTACTTTTCCAGCCTCAATGCTTGGAATTTTTCCTCTCAAGCATGATCCAGGCTCATTAAACTGTTCAATTTCTTTTATGCACACCCTGCTCAGTGCTGGGAGCCAGAACTCCCCCACCATCATCTCACTATATGGTACACTGCTCACCTCCCACTCTTTCCATTCTCCACCCTGCCTGGGTGATGGGCTCATCCAGCCCATACCTAACTCCGTGATTCACTGAGAAAAACAGATTGCTTTTGCTTCGGCCTCTCTCGTGGCAGCAGGTTCCTTGAAAATTAGCTCTATCTTACTTAGTCTTTCCTCTCCCAGAACCTAGAGATGCATGTTAACATAGCAGATATTCAATAAATACTTCCATGTGAATGAATGAAGGAAAATTGACTTAGCTTTTCTTATTAACAAGTGTCTTATTGGAATTCCAGTTGCTATGATGTTTCTTTGTCTTTAAAATTCTGTGCCTCATGTGCCACGATCCAAGGTAGTCTATTAGATTGTTCTTAATGCCTTTACATTATACATCAAGAATTGCTTAAAATAAGATACGTGTATCTTCTAATACCCAGAGGAAAACAATGGAGTGAAGAATACAAAACCAGTACAACTAATAAATTTTGTAAAGAAAAGGAAACAAAAAGAAAGCAGAGTAAATAGAAACTAAGAGCACTGGTAAGCATAACAATACCAATAATTACAAAAAATGTGAATGAGTCATATCCCCCTATGAAAAGATAGAGATTTTCTGATTTTTTTAATAAAGGAAAATTTAAGAAAAATTCAGCTATGTTATGTTTATGTGACATGCCCCTAAAACAGAATGACGGAGAAAGCCTGAAAACAGACAGATGGAGAAAAAGAAACTAGCAAATGCTTAAATAAAAGAGGTGAAGAAAAATATATATCAAAAAATATAGTAATCCAAGTCAAAAATATTAAGTAGGACAAAATGAGATTTCAATATTATTAAATATTACACTCCATCAAGAAGAATATTCACACATTTAGTAACAAAACTCCAACTACATAAAACAAAACCTGTTGGAGATACGAAGAAAAACTAATAAATGCACAATCATAATAGAAGATTTTAACACATCTCTCTCAGATCAAATGTCACATCAAGTAAACAAAAAATAAGGAAAAATATAGGAAAATTGAACGCACCATTAACATGTGGTGCCAAACAGAAAATACAAGTCTTTTCAAACTGCTCTGATACTCACAACAAACTTGAAGATGGAGGATATGTCAAATAAGATATAAATATCTTCACAAAAGCAGAAAATAGGAAGAAAAGTATCTGACCATAGCATTTTTAAAAATAAGAACAATAGGGAAACACAGACTAAAATGTTCTCACATTTAATTTAAAAGAAAATCCCTCTATATATTTCTTAAGCTAAAGAAGACTTTAAAACAGAAAAAAGAAATCCATTTTAGAAATAAACAAAAATGAGAAAGCTGCATAATAAATCCCAAGAGAAATGGCCAAAGAGATGTATCCAAAGCAAAAAACTTCTAGCCATAACTGCATTTATTATAAAATAAAGACTGGGAAAAGGTGAAATTGAGATTTTTGCTTGAAATGCTAAAAATATAATAAAATTAATCTAAATAAATTGGAAGAAAAGAATGAATCAATTTAGGGGCCGGCCCAGTGGCACAGTGGTTAAGTTCATGCACTCCACTTTGGTGGCCCAGGGTTTGCAGGTTCAGATCCCAGGTGTGGACCTGCACACTGCTCACCAGCCATGCTCTGGTGGTGACCCACATACAAAATGGAGGAAGATTGGCACAGATGTTAGCTCATGGCCAATCTTCCTCCTCAAAAAATAAAAAAGGGAAAAGAATGAATCCATTTAAAAGCAGAAATGTCTTGCACAGAAAACAAACAAAATGAGGGTATAATCGATAGCACCCAAAGTAGATGATTTGAAGATACCAATAAAATAGGTAATAGCTTGCCAAGATATCCAAAATGAAGAAAAAAAAGGATAAAAATAAGTAACATCAGGAATGAGAGATTGTATGGAATTATAGAATCAGAGGACAATTTTTAAAGGAGATTATATGCTAATTTATTTCAATAAATTTGGAAATCTTAACGCAATGGATAATAACCACGGAAAGTACAAATTGAAAAATTAGGAAGTGAAAGAAATTATCAGAAGAGTTAAAAAATAGTAAAAAAAAGTTTATCCCTCAAACAGTGCTTGTCTTTCATCAAAATTAAAACCTACCCTCTTTGCAAGATAGTTAAGGAAATGAAAAGATAATTGAAAGACTGGGAGAAAATATTCTCTGTACACATAGCTTATAAATGACTGGTGTTCAGAACATACAAAGAAAACTTACCACTAACTATTAAGAAGACAAACAACATAGGAAAACAGAAAGGCAAATGATTTAAAGAAGCACTGAAGAAAGATGCACGCTGCTACAGTGGTCTATGAAAACCACAGACAAAGGGTTTTATATTGTTTGCCATCGAGGAAATTCAAGTTAAAACCACAATGGGATATTCCTACATACCAAACAAAAAGCCTAAAAAGACTGACAATATCATTTATTGGCAAGAATGTGAAGCAAGTGGAATTTGCATGCATTGCTGATGGAAATGCAAAGTGTGGAAAAGTTTGGAAAACAGTTTGACATTTTCATAAAATTTAAGCATTAACTTACCATATGACCTCGTAACCCTACTCCTGGGTATTTGCCTGAAAGAAATGAAAACACATGAGCAAGCAAAAATTTCAACACTGATATTTACGGCAGCTTTATTATAACAACCTGAAACTGGCAAGAACCCAAATGTCCATCAATAGGTAAATGGATAAACAAGTTGTGATATATCCATGCAGTGGAATAATATTCAGCAATGAAAAGAAACAAACTACTGATATAAGCAACAGCATCAGTGAATTTCAAAAATATTATGCTGAGGGAAAGAAACCAGACACAAAGAGGCATATCTTTTATTATTTCACTTATAGGAAATTCCTTAAAATGTAAAACTAAGCTAGATTAGTGAGAGCAGAACACTTGAGAACGGCTAGGGGTTGGAGGATTAACTACAAGGGGGTATGAGAAAGACGTTTTGGGAGTAAAGGAAAGTTTTACTTTAGTTTTTATCTTGATGGTATTGGTGTTTATGTGAATATTTATATATTTTAAGACTCAGTGAGCTAAAGATATGGTATATAAATTCCACCTTGGTAAAGTTGATTAAAAAAATCACCTTGCCCAATGGTCCATGGGTAAGTATCCCCTATCTTCAAAAAAGAGGTAATTCCTGTGACTTATTAACTATGCCAGAACAGAGAAAACGATGGAAGCACCTCAAATCATTCTGTGAGGCCAAACAGGATCAGATATGGAAAATAACTGGGTAGAGAATCATAAAACTAGAGACTGATATCACTTATGAATCTATAAGTGATTATTTAATACAATACAAGGCTGTAGAAAAGTTACATAGGTGATAAAAACAATATTTCAAATCAATCATATAACAGTGGAATAGTCAATAAGCGGTTTAGGGATGATCACTATCAATTGAATAAAAATGTTAGATCGCTGTCTACCTCATACATATAACAATTGATGGATTACAAAGCCAAATGTGTGGGAATAAACTATAGAAGCATTAGTAGGAAATAAATCATATTTTTGCAACACTGGGGTAGGGAGAAACATCTTAAAAAGGACCTGAAAACTGAAAGTCAAACATGAGAATTGGCACATATAACTGCATTGAAATGAAGATTTATTTGAAATAGAACTTATCATTTACAAAATTAAAAAGCAAATTTAAGAGTACAGGAAATATTTTAAATACCAACAGCAAATTATCAATATCCGTAATATATAAAGAGCTCTACAAATCAATAAGTATTCATTTCCATTCAGAGAGAGTGTAACAATTAACACTGCCACCAATAGGATAGAATAGTGGCGACTTGACCACATGCTCTCCAACAACTGTACCATGTCTTTTTATTTATTTATTTATTTTGCTGAGGAAGAGTCGCCCTGAGCTAACATCAGTTGCCAATCTTCCTCTTTTTGTATGTGAGCCGCCACCACATCATGGCCACTGACAAGTGGTGTAGGTCTGTACCAGGGACCAAACCCAGGCCACCGAAGCAGAACAGGTCAAACTTAACCACTAGGCAAACGGGGCTGCCCCCAACAGTCTTTTTTAACATTACTAACCATGTGGGCAAAATAAGACCCACAACTCCTTGCAATTTTTATTTTTATTTCCCTAAGTACTATTAAGTTGATTACATTTTTTCATGTCTACAGACACTGGCAGGTCTTCTATGGGGAACTGCTGTCTGTGTTTATATCCCGCGTCCATTTCTCTACAGGTATTGTTTACTTCTTTCTGTTGAGTCACCACAAACAAAGAATAAAACAGGGGTGTCCAACAAGAAAAGGTATAAATGAATTATGGTCCATTCATATAGAATATTATGCAATTGGTAAAAAATGGTGTGGCAGATGTTCACATGGAAAGATGTTAAAGATAAAATAAAAAGATACAGTCCAATAAGTAAAAGACCCAGTTTACATTTTTAAAAGTCTCTATTTTCATTCAAATATAGATGTGCAAAATAATAGAAAAAATATGCAAAAGATTAGTTATGAGAACTTACTTTGAATTGAGGACTTATAATGTGCCAAGTGTGCTTCTCAGTGCTTTCTAATATGTCTAGCTCTCCCACCAGTCCTGTGAAGCAGGAAATAGTATGGTCCCCATTTCCCAGATAAGGAAGCTGAGGCTTAGGGCTAAGTGTGATCCCACAGCCAACTGAGACCTGGGTGGGCTGTGCTAGATTGGACCCTCTCCCAATGTTTTTTTTTTTCTTGCTGGGAAAGATTTGCCCTGGGCTAACATCTGTTGCCAATCTTCCTCTCTCTTTTCTTTTCTTTCCTCCCCAAAGCCTCAGGACATAGATGTATATTCCAATTCTAAGTCCTTCTGGTTGTTCTATGTGAGCTGCTGCCACAGTATGGCTACTGATAGACAAGTGGTGTGGTTCCGCACCTGGGAAATGAACCAGAGCCACCGAAGCAGAGAGCACCGAATTGTAACTGCTAGGCCATCAGGGCTGGCTCCCAACTCTTAATAAGCTGATTTCTGGGACAGCAGAAGGATCCCGTTATTTAACTTGTTTCAATTTTCAGAATGGGAATGTATTTGTGAAATGGATGCTTTTGTTTTTAATTGCAGCAATATTGGTTTATAACATTATATAAATTTCAGGTGCACATCACTATATTCTGATTCCTATGTAGTTTACATCATGTCCACTACCCAAAGACTAGTTACTATCCATCACCACACACAGGTGCCTAATCACCCCTTTTGCCCTTCTCCCTGCCCCCTCCCCCTCAGGTGACCACCAATCCAATCTCTGTCTCCATGTGATTATCGATCGTTGTTTTTATCTTCTACTTATGAGTGAGATCATATGATATTTGACTTTCTCCCTCCGACTTATTTCGGTCAGAGAGTAGTAGTATAATACCCTCGAGGTCCATCCGTGTTGTCACAAATCGCAGGATTTCATCGTTTCTTATGGCTGAGCAGGATTCTATGAAATGGATGCTTTTTAAAGACTACATCAAAATAAACAAAGGGTCACTTGGTGGACTGGGTTGGCCTGAGCATTCCAGAGGCCTGAGGAAAGGTGTCACATAACGCGGGAGAGGAACAGAGACAGGTGGCAGTGCCCGCCCGGGTTTCAGGCCAGGGAAAGAGGAGGCTCTGAGGGATATAAAATGCACTCGGAGCTGCCCAGGGAGTGGCTCTTTGTTCTCCCACATGGCCGACTCAGGACCCCTGAGGGCAAAGTCCAGGGAGCAGATGTCAGCATGAGACAGGGCCGACCATGTTCAGTTTGGACCTGCCAAAAATAGAAGTGTGTCCCCATCAAGGTAATGTGAGCTTCTGCGGAAGTGGGACCAGAAAACTGGAAGCCACTTAGCCCAACTGCCACCTTATTCACATTCAGGAGTAGTAGACTCAGAGGCAAAATTCAAAATAACTCTCCTTAACAGAATGCTCCAGATTAGAAAGGATCATACTTGTGAAACCTCAGAAGAGTTGTTAAAAGAAGCCGTCATGGCTAATGTCTATTGGCTGGCCAATGTGCTTAGGC
Source organism: Equus quagga (assembly GCF_021613505.1). NCBI lineage: Eukaryota > Metazoa > Chordata > Mammalia > Perissodactyla > Equidae > Equus > Equus quagga. The sequence goes on from NC_060286.1 coordinate 39,307,727, forward strand.
CACCGGGGTCCATGCCTTCCTGCAGCTTCTCTTCACAGCCCCAGGGTTTATGTAACCACTGGCTGCTGACCTCATCAGGACTCTTAACACATCGCGATCTTCAAGATGGAGTCAGATGATTAGGCCCAGGTGATAGCTCTGTTCAGAGGCTTACTCACTAGTCAGGGTGTTTGCCCAAATCTGACTGAAGCGCTTACACACCAAAAAGAAATAGTAGACATTCTAAAATGACAAAGCCTACCACAAATCCGGGAGTCATCGTGGTGACTCAAAGCTGATGTTCTAAATGAGAAAGCACCAATGGCCATTCTCAATTTAATAAAACCAGACGCTGCCATTTGCTTCCCAAATTTGGAAAGGTAAACAGATAAACACCTGGATCAGGGACGAAAATGTCAATAGAGATACAATTAAATACCAAATTGCTTTTGGTGAATGTTACTCGTGACATCACACCTTGAGTGAAAATATTTTTAGTTGAGAATCTACTAGCAAAAATGTGAAATCCCAATGAGACTGAATCAAAATCCTTCAACAAACGTTCACAAATGAATTATGTGGAATCTACGTTTTAGTTGAGCTCCTCTATCCCCATCATGTTTGTCTCTGTGATTCTATTCTGCACCCATTCACTCATTTACGCATTTCCCCTTCTAAATTCTTCCTAATTGCCCCTGGGGAGCAGGCAAGTGTGTCCACTTCCTCACCACTGAAGTCCCTGCAGGGAGAAGATCTTATCCAACTTTGCATTCACTACGTTGTTGGCACATAGTAGGTGCTTAATAAGTTTATAGTAGAATTTTTATTTTTAATATAATTAATTGGAAGATAGAAAGAGAACAACAACAACAAAAAATGTGGGCCTAAGGGAGCCATCCTGTTTCTATAATGAGACAATTTATAAATGAGTCTACACGTTCCCTCAAATATGCAAGCTGATTCCATCAGCTGAAATTGAAAATTCAAACCAGATAAATCAAAGCGAAAACAAACTTCAACCTAACCAGTTATTTCTAACAGTGTATTTAGTCAAAACTGCTCAATCACCAGACTCTCATGAACAGGGCCTCCACCTCCGAGCCCCTCTGCAGATCCAACAAGAATCAATGTCGTTCCTTTTTTTGGAGTGTGGGGTAACAATATGTGTCTGCCCGCTGGAGTTAAAGCCTTCTTTCTCATCCAGGCTCAGCCACTTACCTGTGTGATCTCAGAAAATCACCTAACGGTTTGTCCCTCTGCATTCTTGTCTGTTTCCCTGTACCTCAAAAGGAAAGTCTTTCTAACAATAGTCCCCAAATAACTGGATATTTATTTTGAAACAGTAAATAAATAAACCTCAGCCTCTCTTGTACAGTCCTTCTCTCACACACAAAAACTAATCGAGATGGATCAGAGACTGAAAAGTATGTGAAAGCTAAAATTACAGAGCATATAGAAGAAAATATAGGGGTGTCTCTGATTTTGGGGTAGGCAATGATTTATTAACATATAAAAAGTACTAACCAAAAGAAATTTTGAAAACTTGGACTTCAACATAATCAAAACTTCTATACATCAAAAGAAACCATTACAAAAATGAAAAGGAAAGCCATAAACTGGGAGACCATACCTGAAAATACATATATCTGCAACACGTATATCTGATAAAGGATCTGTATCCAGATTATAGGAAGAAATAGGACAACTCAATAAGAAAAAATGGGCAGAAGGCTTGAACAACCATTTCACAAAAGAAGATACCCGAATGACCAGTAGACACGTGAAAAAGTATTCAACATGAGAAGTCATCACAGAAAGACAAACAAGAAACACGATGACATACTATGACATGCCCATTAGAAGGATCAAGTTAAAAACACCAAATATTGATGAGGACGTGGAGCAAAAAGAATGCTCATCCATCGTTTGTAGAATTGTAAAATGGTGCCCTACTTTGGAAAGCTGCTTGGCAAATTCTTATAAATTAATCATTTACCATCTGTCTCAGTCGCCTTAGGCTGCTGTAACAAATTGCCATAGAATGGGTGGCTAAAGCAAGAAATATTTATTTCTCACAGGTCTGGAGGCTGGGAAGTCCGAGATCAAGGTGCCGACTGATCTGGTGTCTGGTGAGCATGCTCTTCCTGCTTTGCAGACAGTTGCTTTCTTGCTGTATTCTCACAGGCACAGACAGAGATCATCTCTCTGGTGTCTCTTCTTATAAGAGGACTAATCCCATCACAAGGGCTCCACCCTAGTGACCCACTTACCTCCCAAAGACCCCACCTCCAAATGCCATCACATTGGCAATTAGGGCGTTGGCATGTGAATCTTGGGGGGGACCACAAACATTCAAACTGTAGTACCACCCAACAGCTGACCAACACCATGCCTAGGTATTTACCCAACAGCAATTTACAAAATAGCGTGTGTTCACTTTTATTCATAATAACCAAAAACTATGAACAATCAGTTTTGGAAATGTCCATCATTTGATACATATGTGTGTCTTCTAATAGAAAAACAGATAAACAACTTATGCTATACGCATACAATGGATTATGATTCAGCAATAAAAAAAAAAAACACTGACACACAACACACAACAAGATGATGAGTTCCAAAATCATTATGCTGAGTGAAAGAATCCAGACACGAAAGAGCACATACTGTCTGATCCCATTTATTTGAAATTCTCCATCAGGCAAAAATAACCAATGGTGAAAGAATTTGAGACAGTGGTTGCTGGGATGGATGGATCGTATGGTAGTTCCATTTTTAATTTTGGGGGGAAATTTCCATACTATTTTCCGTAGTGGCTACACCAAGTTACAGTCCCACCAGCAGTGCGTGAGGGTTCCCTGTTCTCTGTATCCTCCCCAACACTTATCATCTATCTTTTTGATGACAGCCATTCTAACAGGTGTGAGGCAATACCACATTGTGGATTTGATTTGCATTTCCCTGATGCTTGGTGATGTTGAGTACCTTTTCATATGCCTGTTGGCCATTTGTATGGCTTCTTTTGAGAAATGTCTATTCAAGTCCTTTGCACCCCCCCCCGTTTTTGTGTAGTGAAGAAGATTGGCCCTACGCTAATATCTGTTGCCACTCTTCCTCTTTTTTTTTCCCTCCTCAAAGCCCCAGTATGTAGTTGTATATCCTAGTTGTAGGTGATTATAGTTCTTCTCTGTGGGACGCTGCCTTAGCATGGCTTGATGAGAAGTGCATAGGTGCGCGCCCAAGATCTGAACCAGCAAACCCCAGGCTGCCGAAGCAGAGCATGCGAACTTAACCACTCAGCCACAAGGCAGGCCCCCCATTTTTAAAATCAGTTTATTTGTTCCAAAGAAAATGAAATAACCATCTCAAAGAAGTATCTGCACTCCCATGTTTACTGCAGCGTTATTTACAAACACTTAGACATGGAAACAGCCTTAAGTGCCCATTGGTGGATAAATGAATAAAGAAAATGTGATGTATATATATATATGTGATGGCATATTATTCAGCTTTAAAAAAGAAGCAAATTTCCATAATTTGCAACAACCTGGATGAACCTGGAGAACAATATGCTAAGTGAAACAAGCCAGACAGAGAAGGACAAATACCACATGACCTCACTTGTAGGTGGAATCTAAAACAGTCAAAAGTCCTAGAATCGGAGAGTAGAATGGTGGTTTCCAGAGGCTTGGGGGAAGGGAGAAATGGGGAGATGTTGGCCGAAGAGTACAAAGATTCAGTTACACAGGTTGAATAAATTCCGGAAATCTGATGTACAGCAAGTAGTCACCATGAAATTTGATAAGAGGGTAGATCTAAATGTTGTCACCACACACATAAAAAAATGATAATGACATGAAGTGATGGCTGTGTTAATTAGCTTGATTATGGTATTCAGTTCACAATGTATATACATACGTCAAAACATCATGTTGGATACCTTAAATATATACAATTTTTATTTGCCAAATCCCTCAGTAAAGCTGAAAAACTGAAAAAAGGTGGTTGCTGCAGTGGAGGAGGTTGGCAGAATTTATCTGGGAGGGGCAGAGTTGGCTGACTGCGGTGAGAGGAATATTCGATAACTTGACGGTGGTGTGGGTTACACAGGTGTGTCAGTTTGTCAAAACTCACAGAACTTCATACTTAAGATTTATGCATTTTACTATATATAATTATAGGCCAAATTTTTTAAAAAAACAAAACACCTTTTTAATGCCCTACCTCTGAGTGTGGTTTAGACAATAAGAGATTCTGTCGGCAAGGTAGGTGTGGTCAGGGCATTGGTATATGGTGCATACTTAATGAATTGGATTTTTATATGGTGGTAGAATGCTGATTAAGTAAATAGGAACAAAGCACTGTAGGTTATCTATGAAAACAATAACTTTGAGCAAAGTTTATTCCTTCTAAACAGCCTATTAAAGTCAGAACACAACGGTTCTAGAAATTACATTCAGCTACCAGACTAGGCCTCATAAACTCACTCCCAGTGGTTTCGGAATCCCAGATGGAGACCAGGTGAGCAGCCCGTGGGGTCGGCTTAATTCAATTGTCCGAGTTATTAACTTGGTTTCTGAGGAGATTTGTGCCAATCCAGTGCTGCCGTGGCTGTACCGGTCGCTCGTTTGAGTCTGTAGCTGGTTGAAAGTGTACGTCTGATATCTCTCCATTTTGCAATATCGGAGACCCAGGGAGACTTTAATTAATCCTTTTCTGCCTTCATGTCTAAAAGCTAAAAAGACATTTTAATGAGAAGGCAGCAGCAGAAAAAAGAAATCAGTAATAAAATAAATAAAAAAATAAAATCATGAGGCTCATCAGCGGCCCCACAGATGGAGGCATTCACCTCCGTGAAATAAAAGATGAATTTATTTGACTAATGTAAATAGAGAGAAAATGAGGCACTTCCACGGTGCTCAAACCGTGATGAAGAGATGAGTAATGTCGGCGTGTCAGACCCGCGGTCGTAAACTCCAGGCACCAACGATGGTTGTGCCCGGTTTAATGAAAAAACAAATGAAATGCTACGTATTGCTGTTTGCTTCCCTGTCAAATGAGTTGTCTGAATATTTTATTCAGTAAGGAGTGTTTTATATATGAAAGATAATTAAATGTTGTATAAGAGAAGTGGGTTGCATGACACTATGTCGGGGGGCAGTGGGTGTACGACGGGGCTGGGCAGAAAGCTGGTGAGCTACTGCGTTTTCTAGAGTGCGATTGCAATTAAAATGAGTGACGATGGGGAGACATTGGGTGACATTCCCACGCACCCAGCACTGTGCTAGTTAAACCATCAAGGATGGGATTCAATTGCAAGCTTGCAGTACACACCAAGAGACACATGAAAATAGAGCTAAGTGCCGGGAGACATCGTGGTCTCAACGGGAAAGCAAGACGACATGGAACCTGGGCACAGCAGGTGCTCAAAAATGCTTATTGAATGAATAAGTGATTGAACACAAATAAGTGACACAGTAAATATGCTAAGCAGCAAAATGAGAGCATCAGACTCTTAGGTGCTGCAGGATTTCTGAGTTTGGGACAAACCCAGTCAGATCTCTGCACTTGGCGAAGGTGGTTAGGCAGAACAAAAGAGGAGAGCCTTTGGGTCAGGGTTTCCCGTCCTCGGCACTGTTGACATTTTGAAGGATTCGTTGTAATGGGGGACTGACCTGTGCATTATAGGATATTTAGCAATATCCCTGGCCTTCACCCACTGGTGCTGGTAGAATACCCCACCCATGAGTTGGGACAATCAAAACTGTCTTCAGGGACCAGCTGGGTGGTGTAGTGGTTAGGGTCGCACACTCTGGTTCGGCAGCCCAGAGTTCGCAGGTTCAGATCCTGGGCACAGACCTACGTACCACTCACCAACTCATGCTGTAGTGCCATCCCACATACAAAAAAATAGAGTAAGATTGCTATAAGTGTTAGCTCAGGGCAAATCTTCTTCAAGCAAAAAGAGGGAGATTGCCTACAGATGTTAGCTCAGGGCAAATCTTCCTCACCAAAAAAAAGTCTCCAAACATTGTCAAATGTTAATGTTCCCTGGAGGTGAAAATTGCTTCTGGGTAAGAACCACTGAGTTAGATAGACATAGACCTTAATCCAGGTTCTATCTTTTTGACATTGGGCAAGTCACTTCATCTCTTTCAACCTCAATTTCCTCGTCCATACAATGAGCTGACTCTGTTTTCATCAGTGTGCTGGATTGAATGATTGATCCCAACTTTTCATCTTTCCCTACATTGCCAACCCTTGACTTTGTGGTCTTGCGACTGCTTTGGCCAAGTCAAGTCAAGCTCCTCTTGTTGTTTCTCTGGTTCTCTTGCGCCTCTGCCGTCACCGGGACAAGAACAATCCCCAGGGAACCTGCTGGTCTAAGAAGGATGCAGATCACCTGGAGCAGACCTACCTGCAGAGCTGCAGCCTGAAGGAGAGCTGACTGAATCCACCAGCAGGCAGATGGGAGTGACTGCTGGGATGCACCCCTGCAGAGCAGGAGAACTTGTTATGCAGCATTATTGTGGCAAGGGCTAACTGATACAGTGAGAATAACTCTATCCAGAGCTGGTCACTTGCCAGAGGATGGACACATGCTACGTGCCTTCTCCCCCTCCCTTTTTCAACGGACATCAAACATGAGCATGCCTGGTTTCCTTCTGGCTGCAAGTATGGTCCAGTATTACCATAGAACAGCCCCTCCATTGTTAGGAGGTTGGTTCAAGTAACAACGACAACAGGGACAACTAGCACATTACAGTAAAAGTTAGAAAGTGATTTTCTACCTCCTCCAAGGCAACTATACTTGGCAGGCACTGGATTCTGAAGATAAGACCTAATTTATAATGTGCTCAATCACTTATACCAGATTCATGTTAGAAGAATGTGTCTGCATCTCTTTCATTTACTCAATGTTTGGGGTCCTGGCTGGAAACCAAGAGTGCATAAAATGTGAAGAATCAGTCCAGTCAACACTTGGCTGCGTGAACAGGTGCTTCACTCTGCAGACACCACAAAGGAAATAGTCCTTTTCTCCTGGGTTTCTGAGGAGCTCCATGCCTCTGGTCCTTGTGGTGTCCCAACTCTGGAGGAAATCTGCTTCAGCACGGCCATTACAGCATTTTTGCTGACTCAGCCTCCTGTCCTCTCTCTCTCTCTCTCCAGCTGGCAGTCCAAGATGGTTTTGCAACAGAGAGGCTGTGGGATGTGATGGAGACTTCATCCATTCGTTCCTCTAACATTTATGGGGACTTTGTATGATAGGCTCTGGAGACATGAAGATAATCCACACACTGTCTCTACCTTTAGAATCTCATGGGTTCCCAGGAAGAAGGCCTAGGAAAATTGCAACATAGAATGATGAGCTATTAAAATTGCCCACACTCTCATCTCTGGACCCTGTGAGTCCTGCAACTTCCATGGCAAAGGGGACTTTGCAGATGTGGTTAAGTTAAAGATATTGAGATGGGAAGATGGTCTTGGATTATCTGGGCAAGCCCAATGTAATCATGAGGGTTCTTACAAGAGGGAGACAAGAATCAGAGAAGGAGAGGCAACAACAGAAGCAGAGGTTGAAGTGATCCAGCCATGAGCCAAGGAAGGCAGGTGGCCTCTAGAAGCTGGAAAAAGCAAAGCACAGATTCTGCCCTGGAGCTTCCAGAAGGAATATAACCTCCCCCTCAGTACCTCAATGCTCCATAAGACCCATTTTGAACTTCTGACCTCCAGAACTGTAAAGATAACAAGCATCTATTGTCTTAAGCCACCAAGTTGGTGGAAATTTGCGACAGCAGCAATAAGAAACGTACATAGGGTTAAAATGCATGATGAGATCCTGACATAGACTGGAGGGATCAAGGAGGGCTCCCTGGAGGAGGCAAAGAGAAAACTGAAGGACAAGAAAGAGAGAACCAGGGAAAGAGACGGGAAAGGGCATTTCATGCAGGAGGATCAGTATGGAAGAAAGTCTGGAGGAGGAAAATCATTTTTAAAAACCTGGTTTGTTATGCCCAGGATTTGGCACATGGTAGCATTCAATATTTATTGAACTACTTTATGTAAACATGTTCATACACATTGTAACTGATAGTCATATAAGACCGAGTGTACGCAGAAGAGAGCAACGCTAAATCCAAATGAAGAGACTGGCAAAGGCCTGTGGGCGATCAGTACTGGAACTAAACCACGGAGAGCTGGGAGGGACTCCGGGAGCTGATCCTTTATCCCGTAGGCAATGGGAAGCTTTGAAAGTTTTTAGAAGGAGTGTGACCATGTTGAAGGTTGGGTCACAGGGCAATCACTGCGGTATGGATACCAGAGAGAGGTAATGCCCAAGGCAGATGACCAATTAAACAGCTATTGCAGCCCCTATGTAGGAAGGGTCAAGGCTTCTCGTTCCTTCCGTGGACAGATCTGTCCACAGCACTGTACGTTCAATGGTTCCTTCATCCAGCGATAGACCCTGGCACGCAGTGGCCTTTGTGGCACAGCCTCTTTCCACCCCCTACCCTTCTGCACCCTCACACCCTAAATTCCATGCCTGGGAGAGTTGAAGACTCACTACTCTGTGCCAAAAGTAACCATTTTACGCACCGGGTCGATCGAGTATCTTACTGTATCTTGCTATATTATAAATATCTTGCTGTATTGTAGACCTGTTTCCTTTTCTGTCTACCCAACTACACAGTGAGGTCTCTAAGAGAAGAGTCTTGTTTTATTTATCTTGATAACCAGAATCTTTTTTTTTTAATAATTGATACACAACATGGTATTGACTTAAGGTGAACAATGTAGTGATTTGACATATGCATATACTGTGAAATGGTTACCATCAGAGTGTTAGTTATCATCCTTCACCTCAAGTAGTTATACTTTTTTTCCCTCATGAGAACTTTTTAAGATTTACTCTCTTAGTAACTTTCAAATATACAATACAGCATTGTTAACTAGAGTCACCATTCCATACATTACATCCCCAGGACTTATTTATCTTACAACTGCAAGTTTGCACTTCTTTTGCTCATTTTCCCCACCACCCCACCTCTGGCAACCACCAATCTCTGTTCTCTGTTTCTATGAGTTTAGTTTTTTAGATTCCATATATCAGTGTTATCATGCAGTATTTGTCTTTCTCTGATTTATTTCACTTAGCGTAATGCTTTCAAGGTCCATGTATGTTGTCACAAATGGCAGGATTTCCTTCTTTTCTATGGCTGGATAATATTCCAGTGTGTGTGTCTGTGTGTGTGTATATATATATAATATTGTCTTTATTCATTCATCTGTCAATGGACACAGGTTTTTTCTATGCCTTGGCTACTGTAAATAATGCTACAATGAACATGAGGGTGCAGGTATCACCTCAAGATAGTGATTTCGTGTCCTTCAAATATATGCTCAGAAGTAGAATTGCTGGATCATATGGTAGCTCTGCTTTTAACTTTTTGAGGAAATTCCACTCTGTTTTCCATGATGGCTGCACCAATTTACATTCCCACCAACAGTGCACAAGGGTTTCCTTTTCTTCACATCCTCGCCAAAACTTATCTCTTATCCTTTTGATGATAGCCATTCAAACAGGTGTGAAGTGATATCTCATTGTGGTTTTGGTTGGATAACCAGAATCTTAACATTCTGAAATAATAGATTTAATAGTTATCATTTATTGAACACTTTCTATTTTCCAGAAACTAACCTAGACCATAAGCTCCAGGATGACAGGAGCTGTTTCTACCTTGTTAAATATTTGATTGCCAGCCCCTGGCATCAATCAACTACTTGTGTAGTTGGGATAGGCTAGACTATACTTTGCTTATGAATGAACCTCCACATCTCATCAGCTTAACACGACAAAGGTTACTATGTCGTTCACCTTGTATGCCCAACAAGAATTGGTAGGTGTTATGGGTTGAATTGTGACCCTGAAAAAGATATGTTGAAGTCCTAACCCCAATACCTCTGAATGTGTCCTTATTTGGAAGTAAGACTTTTGCAGATATAATGTAAGACGTTAGGGTGGGCCCTAGTCCAAAAGGACTGGGGTCTTTATGAGAAAAAGGAGAGCACCACCTGATGACAGAGGCAGAGATTGGAGTCGTGCAGCTGTAAGCCAAGGCATGCCACGGATTGATGAGCATCACGAGAAGCTGGGAAGAGACAAGAAAGAATTCTACCAGGAGTGTCAGAGGAGCAAGGCCTTGCTGACACTTTGATTTCAGACTTCTAGCCTCTAGAACCATAAGAGAAGAAATTTCTGTTGTTTGAAGCCACTTAGCTTACGGTATTTTGTTATGGCAGCCCTAGAAAGCCAACACAACTTGGCTCCACATAGTCTCAGGGACCCAGGCTGACTAAGACTGCACCCCATTGTAGACACACAGTCTGGAAGAGGGGGCCATCTGGGTGGCTGGCAGGAGCTAAGGGAAAGAAAAGACTCACTTCCTGTCACATTCCCATTTGCCGGAATTCAGGTGCATGTCCCCAACGAAACGCTAAGGACAGCTGGGAAATATAAAGAGGCATACGGAGACTTGAATATTACTGGTTTCTGCTGTGGTATCAAGTAAATGTTGTTGAGTAATTAAATATATCCTCTTTCCAGTTAGTTATCCACTTTCCAATGACCCTAATACAATTGCGCTTTATCAACTTCCCCAAGTCATCAATGAGGAAACTAAGGCACAGAGAGATTAAGTGACTTCTCCACTGCCACATGACACACGCTTGTCTAACGAGGCCAAGGCCAGGATTCAGATCCAGGGCGACCAACTCTGAAGTCTGCATTCCAACCTCTGAGTAAACGAGTCCTGAAGGAGCAAAATTGGAACCCTTTACAGCAAGTAACCTCGTAGGACACCGCTTAAAGGTGTTCCCCAGACAAACAGCTTAAACGTTTCAAAGTGCAGAAAGTTTCCTTTCCAATTAAAATGCGCCTTGTGTATAAAGCTCCCTTCTGTATGCTCAGAGATGGCCTGTTCACCGTCATCTGAATTTAAAGCAGGCCATTTGGCACACCTCCATTTTATTGCCATTAATCGTGTCATTTTGGGGGGAAAAAATCTATAGCTTTTGAGAAGAGCTGGATTTCTGACTGGGAAGGCAACGAGCCCTGCAGGTCAGAACCTGCAGTTCAGTCTCGTCCTGGATCTCAAGAAAGTAGCTGTCATGTTTGATGTCACTCGTTTGGCGAGATATTTTAATTCAAATCGTGCCGGCTGATTTGAACGTCTCCTGGTCGGTGAAGACCTGTCGTCAGAATCTGGCGGAGTCGCCACGCTGCCACGCTTTCATTGACTTGACAAAAGAACGGTGGTCTGGCAGAGGCTGCGGAAACCAGGTTTGCAACTTAATGCTGATTTTGCCCAGAAGTAATTAGTTCATTAACTCTGAGCACACGAGCTCATTACAGGGAGAGGTGGATGATGCAAATCAGTGGCCTGTGTAAGTCCATCAAAAATTAGAAGGAGCTGGAAATGGTCTGGCTCAAACCTCCTGCCCAACACCTTCATTAACCAGAGAGGTTTCTAAAAGCCGGGGAGTCCCTGGAGGTCAGCCGCATTTAACGGCACCAGCTCTGCTGGAAAGCAGGCAAGGTGGATGGGCAGTGGTGGGGACAGAGGGATCTACCACTTATGGAGTGCTTTCCAGGGAGCGAGCCTAGCTCTAGGCATTTCTACATTCAGGATGTAGCACAAGGCCCACAGCAGTGGCCTCAGTGCCTTTTACACGTGGGAATAAGGGCCCAGAGCATTTACGACTTGCCGAAGGTGTTGATGAGTCAATGGCAGAGCTGGAATCCAGCTCTGTGTCTTTATGAACCCTCCAAACCAATGCTTTTTCTATCACGTCAATACATTATTGAGCCCAACTTGGAGATTCACAGTCACATGATCTTCTCCGGTCCCTTTATCAGCTAATCTCAGAACACATTTGGAAGCATTCCTGGTCACTGCTATATGGAGCTGCAGTTTGCAAATGTTTATTTACAGGGGATTAATTAACTCTGCTATTTGCAAGGACTGAACTAAAGGGAAATTGGCTTTTTCTTAGAGTAGGTGTGGTGACATTCCAATGGCTCTCACCCCCATGCTCGAAATGTCAAAATTCTTCTAGGCCAAACCATGAAGAAAAATGGCACATGCTGTGATGGGCAAAGAGAAAGGCCTGAGAGGCTCCGAAAACATGGGCAAACATTGTAGTTTCAAGTCCTTGCCTGTCACTAAAGGGCAGTGGGACCCTGGGCGAGACCACTTGCTTCTCTGGGCTCCAATTCTCTCAGTAAAAGAAATAAGAAACAAAATGGGGTCCTTGAAGCCCTATCTGGTTCTGAGAATCTCCAAGAAGAGGCCAGCAATCTGCTTCATCATCCACAGCGTGAGTCCAAGTGGGGCTTTTTGGAGAAGATAACAGATCGAGTCAGGGAGTCAGGAAGGAGAGACTCCTGATTCCTGGACCTTGGCCCGTGCACACCTCCCTTAGAGGAGACATCCCAAAGCAGAAAGGGGGCAGAGTTGCCCAGCAATGGTACATCCAGGTACCTGGTAGTTTCATTCCAAGATGGCACGAAGGTGATAGATGAAGCTGAGGAAAGAAAACAGTCCTCTCCAGTGAGAATAGGAGTCCTCCAAGGAATATCCGGAGAAGAGTGTGATGACCCCAGAGACAAGAAGATGACACTGAGAAAGGGAGAGATAGGATTCCAGTGTCAAGCATGAAGAATGAAAGTGCCAGGACACTTGGCACATACAGAACATTCATTCCTTCTTTCACTCACGCATCTGTCCATTCATTCATCCACCCACCCATCCATCCGTTCATCCATCCATCCACCCACCCACCCATCCACCCATCCATCCATCCATTTGTTCATTCATTAACTCATTCAACACCTGGTCTATATCAGGATCTGTACTAGGCTCAGGTGACACAATGCTGAGTGAGGATAAGCACAGCCCTGCCATCATAGGAGGTACAGCTTGATGGAGCAGAGCCTTCTCTTTATAAGTATTGCCCTCAAAGGTAAAAGTCAAGGGCTCATATGATGTCAGTGGAGGATAGAATCAGACCCTTTAAGCATCATGGTGAACATGATTCTAATCCTCTCTTTGCCTCCTTCAGTCTGACTCTGTGGTGTATTAAAGACCCATGGACTTGGAGAGTTGAAATCTCAGACTTGGTTTTGCCCCTTGTTAATTGAATATCTTTGAGAGCTCACTTACACTTAACCTCTAAAATGTGGATGGAAATGCCTTTGTAGCCTGTCTCATCGAGTGTGAGAAGCAAATGAGAAAAACGGAGGTAAAACCTTTATAAACCACTAGTTTGTGAGCCGTGATAAACCCCCCGTGTGACTGTTAAGTCTGTGATCATGTCCAAGCTTGGACCGCTCTTGGTGGAATTTCCAGAACCTGTGGGATCCAGGGTGTCTGTCTCACTGTGGCTGGGCAGCATTCTGGGTCTGGGTTCCATCAGGCCAGAAGACAGAGGCTGTACAAGCAGACATGCACGTTGAGCCTACAGTGGGGGCCTCCCTTCATCAGGGAAAAGTATAGCATGTAGCAGACCCCAAACCCATGGGATGCCCAGCTCCAAAGTCTGGGCACAGGGCCAGAGGCTGAAGATCCCAGGAACAGTTCAGAAAACACAGCTCAAGGTGGGAGGAGATGATAAGGACGCAGATTGCCATGGACAAATTTGGAAGACTAGAGGCTGCTCTGCTTGCAAGCTGGATGTGTGAATCAGGTTGGACTGGTGGCTTCATAGGCCCAGATCTGAGTCAGAAGAAGTGGACTCTTTATCCCCTGCACAGGTTGCATGTCCGATGACTAGTGAGTCTGTTTCCTGAGAAATGCCATGTTAGTAGGAATTGCAATTGGACAGTCCCATCCAGTGGGGTCTATTTTCACAGATTCTAGGTGCCAAGTCAATTATAATACCCTCTGCTCAGCCCAACTAAACCTCAGGTTGCCTGTAATACAAGGGTCACACCCCCAAGAGTGTGGCAACCTCTGACTGTTGCCTGGGTGAGCATCGAGCTCATTTGTGAAGCTCTGTGGACAAAACTCAGAATGGCATTCCTGGGAAGCATGACTTTCCAGGGGAAGCCAGCCCTTGCCAACATTTCTTCAGACACTGGCTCAGCTACCATCCTCTTAGCTGGTCTATAATGGTGACTCTGCTCCCCCAGAATGTGGAAACAAAGAATTGTTGGCCATTCCTCTCTCTACTCCATTCCCTTCCAAGGATTCAGAGGAGTGATAGATCTTTTCCTTGCAGCCATGGTCAGTGCAAAAGGAAAAATGCAAAGGATAGATGACCCAACATTTGGGGTGGAGGGGTGAATTATTCGCGAAAGATAGATAGAGCCTCCGGTTGAGCCTAGGGCTGGGCAAAGTGTTAGCGATTCTTTTGTTCCTGCAGCTGGCCTTTGGAATTGCACAGAGCCAGTGCAGTAAATAATACCGCTATTGTCTGCCTGTGTCAGAGACAGACAGAAGGTACATTTGGCCCACGTCCAAACACCGCAAGGGCCACTCGTAGTCACAGTGTCCAATTACTGCTGGCTTGACTAGAAAATGCACTTCTTTTTTTTTGCTGAGCTAATTTAAGAATGGGCAGTCTTAATGGCCCCGGCACAAAGAGGGGTTTTGCTGCGTCTTTCAATGGGGGAAAATAAAGTTAGGTTCAGAACAGAAACCAAACTGCCCTGGGGTGAAGATTGTCCAAACAGCAATCCATTGATAGAAGGGTGAACTGTGTTTCGGTTCCCCTTTAAGAAGTAGAAAAAATAAAATCTGCTCTGTTCTGAGTTTTCTTACAGAGTATATTCAGGATGTCAAAAAAGATTTAATAAGGAGCAAGGGAAATCAAATAATTGGACAGCTCTGGCCATTTGCACTGACAGCCACAGGACATAGGGGAAATGCTATCCCATCTCCAAGTGAACAGATGACCATGACCATGACCATGATGATAATGATAAGAGGTAGTGTCTAATGTGGTCTTGCGCTTTGCCAGGAGCTGTAATAATCACTTCTCCTCCTTTAACATTCCCAGTCATCCTAGAGGTGTTTGCTAATATTTTACAAAAGAGGAGAAATTGAGGTTTATATAGTTCAAATGACTCACTTTGCACCACACAGTTGGTGAGCAGTTTACCAGGATCTGGAGAGTTTTTCTGACTTCAGATTGTGTGCTCCTGGAAATACCTTAAACTACTTTCTCAGGCTCCCACAGGCTCCCAAGTTTGCAGGCTACACTGGGTGTCCAAGGACACACTAGTGCATCCAGCACTGGTCAAGACCTTGTAAGATTCCCCAGCCACCGGATCATGGTTTGCAAACTGGGATGTCCCTTGAGAAGAAACTGCTGAGAATCCAGGCAGAACCTCACAGTGGAGCAGCTCTGGAGAGGTAGGATTCAGCCTGGCCCTTGTGGGCTCTGCTCGTCTGAGGCCACTGTGCCTGCCTAGGTCTGTCCTTGGGAATCCTCAGGTCTAGTGTCATCTACTTAGGATGCTTCCAAGGTCAGAATTTTCAGTAATCTCCCTTTATCTCCCACTTCCCCAACAGGGAAGCATTAATGTGTTCTTTGGATAAAGAAAGGATGGGGGAAAGGATTTCTATTACATTAAAAGGTAAAATAAAAAGGAGCCTCAAAACCCTCTTTCTTCAGCACCAAACCTGCCACTTGCACCCTGAAACGTTGGAAAAATAAACCCGGAATTTATGTTTGAGACTGTTAGGAAGCAGCACCTCACTTTGCTCTTTCTTTCCTTGCAGAGGGAAAATCAATGCATCTTTCAGATACAGTTGCTCCAAATTTCAGAGGGTTTTTAAATACACATGTGCCTGACACAGCAGAGTTATCAATCAAAATGTTAAATCCTTGATAGGCTCGGAGATGGCGAGTTCGACCCTCATCCCTTTCATCTTGCAATGTCTCACCGAGGGCTTCATTTGGAGAGAGACCAAAAAGCCACATCTGGGTAACGAGGAGGGATAAAAAGGAAGAACCGTCTGTTCCGATTTGCCGATCAGCAACCTGGAGAACACAGCACGTCGTCTGTCAAGGAAAATGAGGACATTTTTTCGGGCCTCTTTGAATCCTGAAAAGATACACGTGCTTTGGGAAGAGAAAAGTGATGTCTCAATTCTTAAGGCAAACTTTTCAAAGAGCTGAAAGTTGGATGGAGCCAGCGCTGATCCTTGTGAATTACCGACTTGTGGGCTGTCTGATATCTTAGATCATGGGGGAAAGTGGAAGCCATTGATCTCTAAATGATGGCTGTGGACAGTGGGTCTGCAAAGAGCACTGCTCCCTGACGGATAGAAGGGTTGAGGCGACTTGCTCGTGAGCTACCTGGAAAGCCGGCCAGACCCATAAGTGACTTCCTTTCCCCGTTTCCCTGAAAACACCAACACCCTTGTCTGCCTCCTCCTCATCTCATTATAACCCGGAGGGCTTTCCCAAAAGTCTTTGTAAGGTCAACTTGGATCCTATTGTATTTATGTTAATTAGTAATTCTTATTCACAAGAGCCAGGCAGATTCCTTAATTCTATGCAAAAGTAGGTCACAGTATCTTAGTTTGACCTGAAAGACCCCTAGATTTATCCATTAATTCATTTCTTCAACAAAAGCATTAGGCACCCAGCATGTGCTTGGTCCTGAAGATGCCCAGACCAATGAGATAGGCATGGCCTCTACCCCTTGGAAACATTGTGCAAGAAGAGGAGGAGCTATATTTTGAACAAGCGCTAATAAGTTGTCAGAAAGAACAGTGACGGGGAGCCCATCCCAGTCTGCGGGGGCCGGAGAAGGCCTCCCTGAAGCAGAGACATGAGAGACAATTGGAGGTCACCAAGAAGAGGTACAGCGCTTTGTGAGGGTGCTTGTGAGTGTTAGGGAGGGAGGCACAGAAATGGCATCCCAGGAAACCCTATACTTACCCTTTGTAGACACAGCTCTGATGATGTCACAGGCCCCCAACAGTGCAGCCCATCGTGCCAATAGTAGTATAAGTCAGACTCTTTACTGTGCCATTCAAGGCCCAATCATGCTTTCTCTCTTTGCTCTCTATCCCCCCAACACCTGCCCATGAATATCACGAGATGTTCTGGGTACACCAGACACCTCGCCCGTCACAGAGCCTGCCAGTAGTTGGCTGCTCCTAAATATTTCGTATTCTGTCACCTCAGTCTGGAATGTTCTCTATACCCACTTCCTCTGCCTGTCAATATTCTCCTGACTCCCATGAGATAGTCCTTCTCTTGAAAACTTTTTCAGGCCCTGGTTTCAGAGTAAATCTTCTGTTCATGTGGGTTGTATGTGCATGTGTGTGTGTGTAGCTGTACACAAATGCTACAGAGAGAGCACAAAGAGTTCCCATAGACCCTTCACTAAGTTTCTTCTGTGAATAGCACCTTACATTATCACGATACATTGTCATAACCAAGAAACCGACATTGGCACATTACTATTCATTAAACTCCATGCTTAGTGTAGATTTCATTACTTTTTCCACCAATGTCCTTTTTCTGTTCCAGGAACCAATGCAGGGCACAGCATCGTGTTTAGCTGCCCCTGTGTTTTCATTAAACTTTGCTTGTGTCTCTGTTTTAGCACTGGTCACAACCTCCTTCGTGTTAGGGAGTCTAGATCAGCCCATGATGCCATAAAGAAGGAGAGTGTGACAACAGGGAGGATATTGGCACCTGTGTGCAGAAAGAGAGCTTCTGAACCATCTCAGGACCTTGACCAAGGAAGCAGTGGGCTTGCAGGGGCATTGGGAGGAATTCAGAGGGAGAGATAAGAGTTACTGCCTCTGGCACCCTCTTGGATGACCACTCTCTATATTAGTTATTTCTTGCTGTGTAACAAATTACCCCAAACTTAGTGAGTTAAAACAACAAACATTTATTACCTTACAGTTTCTGTGGGTCAGAAACCCAGAAGTAGCTTAGCTTGGAGGTTCCGACTCAGGATCTCTCACGAGGTCAGAGGTAAGCTGCCAGCTGGGGCTATAGTCATCTCAAGGTTTGAATGGGACAGGGTTCATTTCCAAGCAAACTCCTCAGCTATTGGTGGACCTCAGAAGGCCCACTTCCAATTACACTCGTGTAGTTGCTGACAGGCCTCAGTTCCTCCCCTCAGGCCTCTCCATCAGCTACCTGAGAGTTCTTATGATACAGGGGCTGGCTTCCGGGTCCCATGGACTGCCTGCTCTATGGCAGATGGCATCTTCCAGAACAAGGAAGGAGAGAGGGAGAGAACTCAAGATGGAAGCAGCAGACTTTTTGTAACTTTATGACATCCCATCAGGTCTGATGTATTTTATTTCACAGAAGTCAGTCACAGCCAAGCCCACATACAGGAGGAGGGGAAACATCTCTTTAGAGGGAAAGTTATCAAAGAATTTGAAGACATATCTTTAAAAGCACTATATTCTCTTTCATGGTATAGACAAATGCAATTCACATTTCATAAACATCAATTATGCATCTTCTATACTCCAGGAATGATACCAAGAGAAGGTCACAGGACCTGGCATAGAGGTAGTACCAAGTAAAGGTTTGAAGAATTAGCTATAGCATTCGATTCATATTAAAGGAGAACAAATATGCAATGATGAGAAAATAAGTCCTCTTCTCTGAATTACACCAAAACTATGTGAACTGAAAATGCTAATTCATGCATATTTGGGGTTTACTGAAGTAGCTCCAAGACCCTTGAAATTGTAGACCAGAGATTGGCACACTTTGTCTTAAAGGGCCAGATAGTGAATATTTTCAGCTTGGTGGTCCATATGATCTCTGTCACACATACTCAACTCTGCCGCTGGAGCGTAAAAGCAGCCATAATCAAAATGTAAATGAAAGAGTATAGCCGTGTTCCAATAAAACTTTATTTACAAAAACAAATGGCTGCCCTGGGGGCCGTGGTTTGCCAACTACTCTTCTAAACATCTTACGACCTTTAGATGTTGAACTCCTTGAGAGCAAGGGCAGTGCGTTACTTCACCCTTGCAACCCTGTACCTTGCATGGCACATCAATGAGTAGGCAGCCACAAATGTTGTGCATGAATTAATTAATGAACTGATGCCCCAAGTAGCATTAAAAGATAGATTCAATGTAGTAAAAATTTTTATTTGAAACTTTAGACTCTTTGTTTGATGTATAAAGTGCCTTTTGAATAACTTCAGCTCACTATCTAACTCAGCTGTCAGTCTTACCTACCCACAGGCTACACTGGGATGCCAAGGCCTACTTACAACAAAGACCTGTCATGTCTAAATTATTGACACAATAGACCATTGTAACTCCTGTGGACTCATTAGGCTTAATTATGTCAAGGTCTCATTGAGGACTCTTTAAATCTGAAGATCCGTGAGATAATAAAATATAATAGCTCCTTCGGAGCCATAAAGGTCTCTTTATGTCACGGGCTATTTGGAGATTCAATATTCCATAAGATTAATATCACAATATTGTAAAAATGACAACAATTACCACACCCTCCACGTCTACCAAGTGTAAGTTAATATTCAGGATTTAGATAAGCCCACCTCTCATTCACTCTTAGGGTCTTTGTCAAGGAGGAAAGGTGAACGATTATGCGACTTCACTGTTAGCCATTCTTGCATCAGTGTACTTCCTGCTCCACAGATCCTTCTGCTGCTGGTACATAGCTCCATCTTGGTTCTTCCTGGTACAAAGCTCCCGTGCTTCCCACCTAGGGAAGGCATGCCCAGGTAATACTATGTCTTTGCCATCCCTGTCTCTCTGTGTGGTGAGGTACCAGGTATACAGCAGGTTGTAAGTGACTGTAAGAGAATCAACAACCTTAGATAAGAAATTATAAATAGTGGTCACTTTTTTAAGGTTAGCTCAGAAAATGCCAATAATGTAACTGTAACTGAAATAATGTGCCTTTGCAATAAAAGAAGCAGAATAGAAAACTACTGCGATATTAGTTGAGAAAAACAAAATTTAAGGATAACGATTGTTTTAAAAGAAATTATTGAATCCTTGGGAAAAAAGTTAACAGGTAGATTGGGAGTATCGGCTAACTATGGGATTTAAAAATTAAAATATGTTAAATTATAAAAGGCATAGCAACTTTACAATGAATATTTTTAAAAAGCAGAGACAGAACAGTCACTTGTAAAGCTCCCACTGTAACAAAAGGTAGTCCCCGTTACTCCTGCCTTCTGGTTCACACCCTTACAGAGTTCTCTCTCATTGTTGAGTGTAGGCAGGACCTGGAACTTGCTTCTAAACTACAGAATGTGACAAAGGTAATCGGGTATCACTCCCAGCTCACATTACACGGCAAAGGTGAGGAGATGTCACGCTATGATTATGTTACATTATATGGCAAAGAGATGGGATGCCATTCCCGTTATCACATGACATTACAAAGGCTCTGTTTTCAGGGCCGGCTCTGTGGCTGAGTGGTTGAGTGTGTGTGCTCAACTTAGGCAGCCCAGGGTTTCACCAGTTCGGATCCTGGGTGCGGACCTAACACTACTCATCAGGCCACACTGAGGCGGGTGTCCCACATAGCACATCCAGAAGGACCTCCAACTAGAACATGCAACTATGTACTGGGGGGCTTTTGGGAGAAGAAAAAAAAAAGAAGATTTGCAACAGATGTTAGCTCAGGTGCCAATCTTTGAAAAAGAAACAGACAAGACCGTTTTGCTGGAAGACTCACTTTAGAGTTTTCCTCTCCTTGATGGCTTTAAAAATGCAACATATTATGAGCCCTTCAGCAGCAAGGAAGTGAATTCCGCCAACAATCTGAGTTAGCTTTGAAGCAGACCCTTCTCCAGGTGAGCCCCTAGAGGAGAATCCACGCCTACCTGACACCTGGATTGCAATCTTGCAGAGGATCAAGGTAAGCTGTGCCTAGCCTCCTGGTCCACAGCCCCGGTGAGATAAAAAATGTGTGTGATATTTCAAGCCACTAAGTTTAAAGTAATTTGTTAAGAAGCAGTTTAAAAAAAAACTAATCCACTTGGGTATTTTGGTTCCAATCACGTTTTCAAGTGAAAATTAAAATCATAGTGCCAGAACCTATCTCATATACTGCTTTTTTGTATAATGTCAGATCTTATGGCATTGCATTTTTACTTTAGAATATAAATCCCATGAGGGCAAGGACTTTGTCTGTCTTGTGTACTATTTTATCCAAAATGCCTAGCATATTGTCTGGTACTCATCAAGTGAAAAATAAGCATGTGTTTAGTTAGCAAATAAATAAATACAATTATTTTAGAGCACGGATAATATTTCAAAATGTTGATGTACCATAGTTCACTTAGCTAATAAACAGTTGATTTGGTTCTAATTAATTTGGTAGTTATATGTGACATGATAAATGTATTTGCTCATATAATATGAGCCACTTGGGTATTATTTCCTTAGGATATATACCAAAAGTATGATTAAGTTCCATGAGAACAGAAATTATTTCTCTAATTAGAGTTGTATCCCCAACATTTAGCACAGTGCCTAATGTGTGATAGATCCTAAAAAGTTTCTTAAATGAATAAACAAATGAGATATTTTCTTGCTCTTAATTAATATGGCTCAATTGTTTTCAGACTGCATTTTTTATGTTATTAAAATCACTATTATTGTGTGAGTGTAATTACATTGTACCTTTCCCAGTATTGAATATTAAAACTTTAAAAGAATATTAATCAATTAATAGATTAAAAAAGCATAGTTATTTTACTTTATATTTTTTGGTTACTAGAAAGGTTTAGCATTAATTCTTATGCTTCTCTACCAGTTGAATTTTCTCTTTGTTGAATGGTCTTTCACACTGTTTCCACATTTATATACTGAGATATCAATGTATTACTTATTAACTTTCACACTCTTTATGTAATATTGATATTTATCATTGGCCTGCCATATTTGCTACAAATGTATTGGTTTCTAGGCATTTTTGAGGACTTTTGATATTGATGATAGTGTGTATTTTAATTAGATTTAATTTCAATTCAAATATTGTTTTCCTTTTCTCAATATTGTATATGAACCTACTAGCAGAGCTTCAAAACACATGAATCAAAATCTCGAAGAATTGTAAGTAGAAATGGACAAATCCACAATCGTAGTTGGAATGTTTAACACTGATCTCTCAGTAATAGATAAACAAGTGTCAAAAAATAAATTGGTGAATGTAGAAGGTCTGAGTAGTGCTGCTAACTAATTTGATTTCATTAACAGCTGTAGAATATTCCAATCAACAACAGCAGAATACACTTTTTTTTCAACTGCATGTGACACATTCACCAAAATAGACTGTACATTGAGCTATAAAACTTATAGTCTATTTTTCAGAATTTTTCAGCCTGTTTCAGAAACACTTCAGAATGTTTTCAGACTGTAAAACATATAGTCTTCATAAATTTAGAGTTTGCTGTCTAATCACAGTAAAATTAAATAAGAAACAATATCAGGAAAATAGATTAAAACAATTCAAATAATTGAAAATTGAATAAAACACTTCTAAACCTACCATCGGTCAAAAAATAAATCATCATAATAATTAGAAAATATTTTTTAAATATAAAAATAAATGAAGTGAAAACACAGCATATCAAACATTTTTGGATTGAGCTGAAAGAGTTCTTGAGGAAAATGTATAGCATTAAATACTTAAATTAGAAAAGAAGACCCAAAACCAGTGCTCTATGTTTCCATAGTAAGAGGGTAGAAAAAGAAGAAAATATAAGGAAGGAAATAACAAATAAGGTGAAGGGAGAAATAATGAAAGAACAAAAATCAATGGAATAGAATATGGAAAAACAATTAAGTAAATCAATGAAACCAAAAATTAATTTTTAAAAAAATCATTAAAAATTGAAAAACCTCTAGCAAGTTTGAGCCAGAAAAAAAAGGCACAAATGACAAGTTTCAGAAACAAAAAGAGTAGAACTTACTATGTATCCAACAGATACACAAAGAAAATAAAAAAATATTATGACCAGTGTCATGCCAATAAATTTGACCACTTAGATTAAATTGAAAAATTTCTTGAGAGACACAAGTTACCAAAATTGACACCAGATGAAATAGAAAACACAAATAGTTCTATATCTCTTTAAAATTTTAAATTTGTAGTTAGAAACCTCCTACTCACAAAATGTTGTGGCCCACATGGCTTCACTGATTGATTCTACCACACATATAATGAAGAAATAATGGTAATTTACTTAAATTCCTCCAGAAAAATAAAGTAAGGGAGGATACTTGCAAACTTATTTAATAGGGCTAGGTTAACTTTTTTATCACAACCAAACAAGAACAGACATTACTATAAAATAAAACTATGCAGCAATACCCCTCTTGATTGTAGATGAAATACTCCTTAATAAAATATAAGTAAATTTGTTCACACACATACATACACACACACACACAGACTAATGTACACATAATGTAATGCATATAATGATGTATAATAAAACAATATGCATATAGAATAATATAATTATTACATATTATTACATTATATTGTATATACCTAAGTTATCTATAGAAAATATAGCAAATACAGTAAATCCAAAAAGTGTAATGTTGGTTTAATGTTAAAATCAAAGAGGGAAATTCACTATATTAATTGGCTAAAAATTTAATAATCTATGATCATCTTATTAAATTCAGAAGAACATTAGCAAAAATTCAATACTCATTCAGGATAGAAAGCCTCTTAGCAAATTACCAATAGAAGGGAATAGTCACAACTTGATAAAAATAGCTAAGATTATACTTAATCATGAAAGAGTTAATGTTTTTCCTCTATGATTGAGAACAAGGCAAAGATGCCTGCTGTCCCCATCTCTATTTAATATTGTACTAGATAATGTAGCCAATGCAATAAAGCAAGAAAAAGAAGCAAAATGTATACAAACTGAAAAGCAAGATATTAAAGTGTATTTGCAGACTACATCATAATGTACACAGAAAATCCTAAGGAATCTATAAAAAAAATTTCTAGGACCAATAAGGGAGTTCAGCAAGGTTAATATACAAAAATGTATGCATTCCTATATGCTAGCAACATATAATTGGAAATTTAAATAAAATTCTATTATTAATAACATGCAAAACATGACATAACTAGAGATAAATGTAATTAATCACATGAAAAACCTATACACTAAAAACTATAAAATATTGCTGAAATTAAAGTAATGAAGACATAAATAAATGGAAATCTGTTATGTTTATGATTATGTCAATTCTCTTTGAATTGATTTATAGTTTCCTACACAATTCCAAACAAAATCCCAGCAGGCTATTTTGTGGAAATTGACAAGCTACTTCTAATATTTATATGGAAATTCAATAAGCCTAGAATAGCCAATAAATTTTGAAAAAGAAGAATACAGTCACAACACACTTGGTTTTAAGACTTGTCATAAAACTATAGCAATCAAGATAGTGTGTTACTGGCACGAGAAGAGACATATAGAACAATGAAACAATGGATATTTGAAATGTACCAAAACAATTCAATGGGGAAAAATTATATTCAACAAAGGATGAAGGAATAAATGGATACTCATACAAAAGTAAATATTTTTATACACAAAAATGAAACTGAAATGGATTTACACCTGAGCAGGAAAGCTAAAATTATAAATGTTGTGGAAGAAAACTTTGTGACACTGGAGTAAATGAGGAATTCCTAAAGGGAACAAAAAATACGTGAACTATAAGGAAATAATTAACCAATTAGACTTCATTATAATTAAAACCTTCAGCTCTTCTAAGGGCACTGCTAGGAAAATGAAAACACAAACCACACACAAGAAGAAACTATTTTATATATGCGTTTTTGACAAAGGATTCATGTCCAGAATATATAAAGAATAGTTACAACTCAACAACAAGAAAGAGAAAAAAAACCACAATTTTTAAAAATTAGCCAAAGATTTAAATAGACTCTTCACTAAAGAAAGTACACAAGTGGCAAATAACATAGGAAAACAACGCTCAGCATTATTAGCTATAAATTAAAACTGCATTGAGACACTACTACATACCCACTAGAATGCTAAAATTTAAATGACAAAGAATACCAAGTGTTGGTGAGGAGGAGGTGCAACAGAAATTCTAATTTATTCCTGATGGGAATATAAAATGATGTGAATGCTTTGGAAAACATTGTGGCAGTTTGGTATAAATTTAAAACTACCATTACCTTGTGACCTGACAATCCTCCTTCTAGTTATTTACACAAAAGAAAGGAAGACATATGTCCATGGAAAATCATGTACAGAAATGGTCATAGCAGATTTATTCATCAGAGTTCCAAATTTGAGTCAACTGATACATACATCAACAGATGTATGGATAAATATATTATGTTATATCCACACAATGAAATGCTACTTAACAATAAAAAGGAATAAATTACTAATGTAAAAGGAATAAGAGAAACCTCAACTAAATTGGAGTTGGGAACGCCTGTAGGAGGAGCTCTCATGCCCTATCATACATTGTGATTGGCTCTTACATCAAACAGGAAGAGACATACACTTGTCCACAGGACGTAAAACTACCTTACTACTGAAGGAGGATTTCTCTTCCCTCAGGACAACTGCCCAGCCAAGGAGAAACCAACCACAGCCCAGCCAGTGAAAAGCCATTGCCTTCCTGAACTGTTACTTTCCCCCAATGGACTTTCCTTTACAACAACCCCTCCCTACTCTCCCTTTTCTCTATAAAAGCAACTCCCCTCCTTTGTTTTCTGGATTGTCCTATGCTTCACCATAATATGCACTTGCTGAATTGCAATTCTTATGGCTATTCCCAAATAAACTAATTTTGAGGATAAAGTAACAGGTGAATTTGCTTTTTAAGTTAGCACTGAGATATGACAATATGAGTGATTCTTAAAATCATTTTAATGAGGGTAGAAAAATAAACACAAAAGTGTCTATGACCTACACTCTGCTCTTGAGGAGCACAAATGCTAGTAGGGAAAATCAACTTGTCAACAGATGGAATACTAGTCCAAAATGGTCAGCACTAAGACTGAGATATGCCTTGTCTGGGGAGTATTTATGAGAAAGTTACTGATCTGACCTGGCATTAAGTTGGGTATTGAAGAATTGGGAAGTTTATCAGTGAAGAAAAGAATGAGGCACTTCCACGTGGAGAGCAGCATGGGGACATGTCGCATATCTTTATTGATTCCTGGTCCCTGCCTACCTCCTCCTCGCTCCTTGTCCCATGGTTCACCATGCTGCAGGGATCCAGAGAGATTGAGGTCTTTCCCACTTCCAGGTCTTCTTGCCGACTGTTCATTCACTATTCAACCATCATGTTATAAGAGCTTACCATAAACCAAATGCTTTTTATCTCCATCTGAAGTTGAATAGTTGGCAAATGTCCCTGGTCTTATAAAGCTCACATTTTGGTGGAGAGAGACAGAGAAAAATATATAAGTAAACAAATCAGCACAATAAGTTCAGATAGATAAAAATGAAGAAAATGACAAAGGTGTAAGATTAGAGCTACGCTGTCCAATACGGTAGGTAGCTACGTGTGGCTATTGAGTGCTGGAAAAGTGGCCAGTCTGAATTGGGTTGTGTTCTTAAGTGTAAAAGGCACAGTGTATCTCAAAGCCTCAGTAGGAAAAAAAGAATGAAAATATCTCAATAATTTCATGTTGACCAGCATGTTGAAATGATAACATGGGGGGTACATTGGTTAAGTAAAATATTAAAAATTAATTTCAGCTATTTCTTTTTTAAACGTGACTACTAAAAAATTTTAAATTACCTACGTGGATCACATTATATTTTTACTGGACAGAGCTGTTCTAGAAGGATGGTTAGGAAAGACCTCTGCCTAGACGATGTGTTCCCCCAGGCTTCTCCCAGCTAACTCCAGCTATCCTTCAGATTTCATGTTCAAAAGAGATATTAACTTATTTTCTGTCTCTTCCATTATCAGGAAGCTCTGTGGACACAGAGACTCTTGGAGGGTGAGAGAACTGGCTGGAAATTCATTGTCCTTGGAGGTTTAGACCATGAGAAAGGATTGGCTCTTAAGGCCATAAGGATGTGAAACTATATGGGTAACAATAAGGAGAAAGCACAGAGTCTTCTGCAGGAGAAGAGAAGCAGCGGGGATCTGTCCTGAGCAGAAGATGTTGGTGTAAAATCGTCATTAGAGTAGAGAAGGAATGGTGGCTGGGGACCTTGTACGTTCCGATGGAGCTTGTTGGGTCATGACAGGTTCCTCCAGCAACTGCTGTGCATCCTTGCGTGGAAAATAGTTGCCCGTCAGAGAATTTTTCTCCAGAATTCCAAAGTATTTAGATGGTATCTTAGAATCTACTTAGTACTCCCCTATTATTAATGTCTCATTGTTTAAAAGAAAATTGCAGTTGTTAGAATATCCTCTGTATTTTCCTGGATGTTTGGATTATTTCACAATAAAAGTAATATTTAGATAGATAGGTGAGATTAGACATAGATAGACAGATAGATAGATAGATAGATAGAAATAAAACTATAAAAGCTCTCTCAGGATGCTAATTCTATCTCATGTGAGACGACACCCCCATATTATCATAAGTTCTCCCACTTGATGCATTAGGTCCTCATTGATTTTTCATGTACCGTCTTCCTGGGGCCGCTTGCAAATGTAGAAATAATGCAATAGTCCTTAAAATATGTAAAATTATGTTCAGGTGCCATGTTCTTCCTATCACTCCCAACACTGGTGCACTTGAATCAATTATCTGTTATTCTTTTATGTTCATCTCTCCAACTGGGAAACATCTGTATCCCAATCACTGATGGGTTGACCCATTTTCTGATCAAATTTGTCTTACTTACGGCACCATTAAGTAGAAAAAAAATTAACATCAAGGGTTTCACCTCCTTGCAATCTCCCACTCACATATTACAGGATATTTATATCTTGCATCAGGAATGGCATACCCCAGATATACTGGCTCTTTAATGCACAAGGGAATTTCCGGAATGACTACATGGCTTCTCAGTACAGGTTTAAAGTGCTTCACTCCCAGTGTCAAATGTGGGAAGAAAATTTGGAAGTTGTAGCACCAAAGAAAGAATGTTAGGCCATTTCTAACCTTTCTAGCCCGATAATCGTCTGCTTCCCTTCATCTAGCCAAGGAAAACCTACATATGCAACTATTGAAACCACTGTGTTATTTCCCATCCCTACGCTTTTGCAAACACTTTAACCTCCAACTGTAAAATTATGTCTGGCCTTAAGTATACCTGAAAAATCCCATCAATGTGCACAGCTCAGCTTAAGTATTGTGTGTGATCTGAGAATTCTCCATTTCACAGGAGAATTAGTTGGCCTCATCTGTGTGTTTGCATGATCATGGAATATTTCAAATCTTGTGCAATACTGTCAGGTTTCAAGGTCCCCTTCGTAATGGTTATTCATAGCATCGTCCATGTAGCCAGGACTCAGGAGCCGGACCACACAGGTTCAAACTGGCTTATCACACACTAGCCAGGAGACATCTGTAAGTGACTGAACTGCTCTTTGCATTTCAACACCTGAAAATGGGGACACGGTTCCAGCCTTGCTGAATTATTATGGAGATTAAATTAGTTAATATTTTAATATTGAAAAATGCTTACAACAGGATCTGGCACATACTATTTATCTAAACTTTAAAACATTTACGTGCCTATATGCACACCTGTCCTAGGAGACCTTAAAGGTAGGAGACACATCTGACATGTTTCTTGCTCCTGCGTGCCCAGCACTGGGCCGGAACCAGGCTGGTGATCATTAAAAGTAAAAGGAGAGAATAATATTTTAAAAAGCACTTCTACGTCAGTTTCTATAATTGACTGCTATCTGCTGTCAAAGGGACAAATGCCTTCTAAAAATAAAAATGGTGATATAAAAATATGGCAATGCAATAAATAATATAAAAATAGTTTACAATTATAAGTTGGATTACTATAAGCCACCCAATTGCCTTTATATAATTTCCTCCTCACCACGAGAACATTGCAGGCGTCATCCTCAGTAAAAAGAGACGGAGGCACAAGCTGGTGAGTGACCATTGGGATCCAGAGCCCTCCCTTCAGCCTCCCTGCCTGACTGCAGACACTGATTCCAGTCCAGCAGTCTGGCCATTTCCACTCGATTCCCAGGTCCCTCCTCAGGGCTTTCTAGTTGACCATTGTCTCTAGGTTTCAGCTTCAAATCAGGTTTAGGTTATGGTTTTTATTCTATCTAAGCTAAGCAATAATATTCTAGGCAGTTATTCGGCTGAACTTTCGAGAGGGACTGACTCAGGCATGCACTAGATACTACCATTGAATTTTTTGGACCTGAAAAACCCATAGTTCCTAAATCTTGCTGTGGCTGTTGGAAGGGTTGGAGGGGGGAGCGGGGTAGGGTGACTCTGAAATCATCAGATTATCCAGTAACATTGTTCCATAAAGGGCTGGCCGTGTGTATATGCGTATGTGTGTGTGTGTGTGTGTGTGTGTGTGTGTGTGTGTACTATTCACGCATTTTCTTAAACAGCAAGGACTTTGGAGGCAAACAGACTCAAATTCAAATTCAGGATTTTCACTTATTATCTGTGTGACCTGAGGCAAGTGACATAATCTCCCAACCTCTAGCTTATTATCTGTAAAAGGGGAAAAATAATATCTCGGAAGAGTATAATGACAAGTAAATAAAAATATGAAGGATAAAATGTATGACCAAAAAATTAGGAGAAAGGCTGGCATGTAATAGATGCTAAATTAATGATGTTTATGATGTTGGCTGTGGTTTATCTTTATTTACATCATCAACCTCAAAATAAGTTGCCTGGTAATGAAATTGTTAGTATCATGTAGTAACCAGGGCAGGTATGTGTTGAGTACATACTCTGTGCTAGGCACGGTACCAGACATTTTTCTAAATACTTTACGTGTATTAACTCATTTAATCTTCAAAACAATCCTATGAGGTGGTATTATTAGTAGTAGATGAGGAAACTGAGGCACAGTTTCATAGTCAAGAAGTCTCTTATTTACTAAGCCATGCTGTCTTTGATACAAATGTATACTGAGTCCCTCTCATGTCCTAGACATGCTGTTCCAGGATTGCAGTGAGAGGAAAGGGGTCAGGTCTGTACCTGTTAGCTTTACTGTGTAACAAACCAATCCAAATTTAGTAGCTTAAAACTAACACTCCTTTTCTCTAGTTCACAATCCTGTAGGTCAGTGGGGGGTTGTTGGTCTGCGATGGCTTGCTGAGCTCTCTCTTGCTTCCGTGGTAAACTGGCGGGTTGACTGGAAATTGGGTGATCTAGATGACAGCCTTCTTCATGTGTCTGATGGTTGGCGAGCTGTTGGCTGGGGCACCTTGGTCATCCTCAGTGTGGCCTCTCATCCTCCAGCTGGCTAGCTTCAATTCATTCATGTGATGGTCTCAGCGTTCCAAATGCAGCATGGGAAAAGATAAGCTCCAATGTGCTAGTGCTTTTCAAGTCTATGCTTGTGTCCCATTTCCTGTTGTCCTGTTGGGCAAGGCGGTCATGGACCAAGCCCAGAGTATTTTGGGAAGGGACTACCCAAGATCACGGATAGAGGGAGACCACAGGATCACTGTGGCATTTTTTTCAAACATACTGTAATGTTCCAGACTCATCTCTTATTAACACTGCACATTTGGGCAAGTCATTTAACTTCTGCAAGCCTTAGTTACCCTTGCAATAATTATTCTCGAATGAATAAATGAGTGATTTTTATGTCATAGTGTTTCTGTGAAATTTGAGATAATCGATTTATAACTGCTGGGGAAAATATGCACAAATTTTAGCTATTGTTGTTAAGGACTGTGACGCTCGCTTTCACTGCATATGTGCGTCTGCTGCCATAGTTCACCTTTGCTGTCTGCCTGTT
Organism: Equus quagga; assembly: GCF_021613505.1. Taxonomy (NCBI): domain Eukaryota; kingdom Metazoa; phylum Chordata; class Mammalia; order Perissodactyla; family Equidae; genus Equus; species Equus quagga. Next base: position 39,338,649 of record NC_060286.1, read on the forward strand.
GAGCTAGGATATTCTTTTCAGTTTTTCTTGTGATTCTTCTACCAAAAGACAGTATTTTTTCCAAAGTATATTTGAATTCCAGCTGTAGTATACATACACATTTACTCATTGAAGTATATTTTTCTTTTTTGTGTGTGAGGAAGATTGGCCCTGAGGTAACATCTGTTGTCAATCTTCCTCTTTTTCTTGAGGAAGATGGTCCCTGAGCTAATATCTGTGCCCATCTTCCTCTACTTTGCATATGGAATGCTGGCACAGCACAACTTGATGAGAGGTGTGTAGGTCCACGTCCAGGATCCAAAAGTGTGAACCCCAGGCCGTTGAAGCAGAGCACACGAACTTAACCACTATGCCACCAGGCCAGCCCCTTTAGCTTTTTCCTTGTAAAAATGAAACAATAAGTTTTTCTAAGGTAATTTTTATGTGAAATGAATGGAAAACAGCTAGTGCCTGATTATCACACTACCAAAATTACCCAAATTTCTTCCTCAAAAGTCGCACTGGGCATGTCAAACCCACACTTTAGGTTGTTAATGGGTAAATGCACTTGTTTTCCTATTTGGAACACAAAATTATAGAATTAAACTGGTGTTTTCATCTTATCTAGCATGTACCAATCCCCGACCTAACACTTCCGGGCTGTGCCCAGGGAGGTGAGCTGGGAATTTGGAACTGTGTTTTTTACGTATACCATGAAAGCTGAGATCTACTAACTTAAAATAAAGATACTACAGGCATTAATTTCACCCATGCAAATGTATGCAAATTGATGTAAATTTCCAGTGACTCATAAGCCATGGCCTCAAAGCATTCGAGCTGTGGGCAAGCAGAATTTTGAACAAAAAAGAAAAATGTGACTCAGTTACACAGTGTCAGCTCTGTAACACTGACTCCTTAAAACTATTCTTTCCCAAACATTCACAGTTGATGTCATCTAACCTTCACAGTACATCTCTGAGGAAGTCATTATTCCCTTTTGTTAAACTGCGGAAACTGAAGCCAAAGAGGTTATTGACTTGACCAAGATCACACAGCTGAAAAGCAACAAATCTGCATTGTTTCTCTAGAGTGTGAATTTCTCCAGGCAGACTCGACCTTCCTCATTTCAGTCTGCATCCACAGTACTCAGTGATGAGATTCTGCTACAACAGAAATTTGTTAATTCATTTAATAACTACTTATTGAGTGTTTGCCACGTGCCAGGTAAACCATAATTGAGAAAATCAAACAAGCAGACATATTTGTATCTAGGAATTCATATTACAATGTTATTTATAATAATGAAAAAGCGAAAGTGTCTAAATGCACAACAATAGAGAATTGGTTAAACAAATTGCAAAGTATTCACAGCCTAGAATATGGTACAGACAATTTTGAAGAAGATCTAATGACATAGAGCAAGGGTTGGCAAATCCGGCCTGCCACTTGTTTTTGACATAAAGTTTTACTGGAACTTAGCCATGCTCATTCATTCATAACGGCTTTCCCCTGCAATGGTAGAGCTGAGTATTTGTGACACAGACCAAATAGCCCACGAAGCCTGAAATATTTACTATCTCAATCTTTACAGAAAAGTTTGCCAACCCTTGATGCAATGTTCATAAAATGATGGGTGAAAGTGCAGAATACATAGAGAAAACGTGCTTACCAATGTCATGACTGTCATTTCATCCCAGCCAGTTTAGATCAGCCTACCAGGCTACTCAGATTGATGATGACTCATCGCTGTGATCACTTCCTGTGCCCCAGCAGCTGCCCCACGACCTGGGCACTGAGGACCCAGAGATAAATCGCTAACCCTGCCTTCAAAGAGTCCACAGTCTAGTCAGCTCATGTGAAATGTTATTTAGGAGAAAGTGGCATCTACACCGAATTCACTACAAGGGGAAAGAATAGAAACTAGAAAATTATAAAGAGCACACTTTATCATTCATATCTATAAAAATGAATTCGAATCACAGAATTATATGGAGAAATGATAAAATCCAAATTAGAGGAAAATATTTTATGTGCCTCTGTCAGAAAATAATAAACCAAGAAGACAAAAATGATAAACAACAAGACGATTAGAACAAAATGCAATCTGCTTAAAAGAGTATTCTTAGGTGAATGTGTGTGTGTGTTAAATGGATACACACACAAATAAAATATTCCTATGCCTATTTGTAGAATGAGAGAACGTCCATTCATTTCCAAATTACATGGAACACTAATATATATTAGATTACAAAGTTTTAAATATATGTGTATATATATATATATATGTATACACACTCATATAGATTAAGATACATATCTATATGTATACATATCTATGTATAAGAATATATACTAGTATATATTAGTTTATAACACATTTCAGAGAATCAATATACTGTAGCCCATATTCTCTGAATACAATGCAATTAAATTTTTTAAATCAACGATAAAAGTATAGTTAATGCTCCTTCCCCCTAACGTGCTTGGAAATATGATGAGCTAAAAAGGGAATCGGGATTATTTTTTTTTAATTCATATATATTTAGAATGAATTAGAAATAAATGTGCTGCATATGAAAACCTACATGATGAAGGCAAGTCAATATTTAGAGACAAATGTATAGCTGTAGCTAATGTATTTAAAACAATAAAAATTTTAAATAAGTAAATATAATCAAAAATCTGTAAACAACATATTAAAATTAAGAAGAGGATTAAGCAAAGTTGCTGCATAAAGATCAACATTCAAGAAAGTTATTTACCTAAAAAACCTAATAGAAAAGCACTGTATTCACAGTAGCAACAATTCTATTGGATACAGTAATAATCGTGTCAAAAGACTTCATATGGCTATGAAGACAATTACAGAAATGCCACTGAAGTACTCAGAAGAAGACCCAAATAAAGTATGGTCTGCTTCTTAGATTAGAAAAATTAATATCACAAAGATGTCAATTTCCTCCAACTTATTTTATAAATTCAATGCATTTACAACCCAGACAGTTTTTGATTTGTCAGGGAACTTGCCTTGATGTCATCAAATTAACAGGAAAGAACAAAGAGTCAATAAAAGTTAAGACAATTTTGAAGAAAATAAGATTGGGTACCTGTCCTACCAGGCATGCAGATGTATTGCAAACTTCTGGCAATTAAAGCTATGTGGCCAATGCAGGGGGCAGAAAATAGACAGACAAATTAAAACAGAAAATCCCCAAATTGACCGATGCCGACATAGAAAGCTGACGTGGTATAGGTATGACATTAAAAAGTAGCATAGGAAAAAAACAGATCATACAATACAGTTTCAGAGACAATTGCTCATCCGTGTGGAAAATAAAATATCAGAAACTGACCTTATAATATTCTCAAAGAAGAAATTCCAGGCATAATAATTTCCCTTCTAAGGATATGTCCGAGAGGAACTTAGCCAAGTGTACAAAAAAGTGCGTACCTATGTTCAGAATAGTTCGACAAAATTCAAAACACATACATGATGAAAATCCTCAGCAAACTAGGAATTAAAGGAAACTTCCTCCACCTAATTGAGGGCATCTACAAAAAACCCACAGGGAGCATCAGTCCCAAAGGTGAAAGGCTCGACACTCTCTACCTATGATCAGAAACAACAGAGGGAGGTCTTCTCTCTCCACTTTATCCAACATTATGCTTCAGGTCCTAGACAGTGCAATAAAGCAATACAAAGAAAACAAGGAAGGTGTACAAATTGGAAAGGATGAGAGGAAAACTTCAATCGCAGATGATATAATCATATACCTAGGTAATCTAAAGGAATTTACAAAACAAATAAAACACCAGAACTAATAAGGGAAATTGAGCAGTGTGAGAGAATATAGGATCAATATAAAAATAAATATATTTACACATACCAAGTGTTACGGACTTTATGCTTATGTCCCCTCCAAGACTCATATGTTGAACTCCTCCCCCGTGCTGTGTTGGTGTTAGCAGGTGGGGTGTTCGGGAGGTGTTTAGGTCTTGAGGGTGAAGCCCTCAAGAAGGGGATTGGGTTCTTATAAAGAGATCCCGGAGAGTTCTCTCATGCTTTTCAGTCATGTGAGGGCATAGCGAGAAGATGGCCATCTACAAACCAGGAAAAGGACCCTCACCAGGCACCCGATCTGCTGGCACCTTGATCTTGGACCTTCAGCCTCCAGAACTGTGAGAAACAAATCCCTGTTGTTTATAAGCCACCCAGCCCATGGCATTCTGTTATAGCAGCCTGAACAGCCTAAGACACTAGAAATAAACAGTGAATACACACTAGGACTAAAACAAGGAAAACTACGATTGCAAAGGGAAATTAAAGGTGACCATTCAGTGTTAACTTGCTGTAAGTCTTCTCAGGCTGTTTTATTTAAAAAAAAAAAAAAGAGGAAATTTCCAAGCCAATTCTAAAATTTATATAAACGAGCAGAGGAACTGAAATAGCCAAAATAATTGTGAGAAAGAAGAACAGGTGTAAAGTATTTATACTTCCTGATTTCAACACACACCAGAAAAGCACAGCGAAAAAGACAGTGTGATATTGCTATAATAATCTGTATATAAATGAATTAAACAGAATTAAGAGTCCAAAAATAGACGCACACTTACATGATTAATTAATTTTTGCCAAAGACGCTGAAGTTATTCAACGAGGAAACGATAGTCTTTCAACAATAGTAACAATTAAATTATCTGTACCAAAAAAAATGAACATTGACAGTCATCTCACACCATAGAAAAAATTAACTTGATATGGATTATAGACTTAAATATGAGAGCTAAAACTATTATGTATCTAGAAGAAAACCGAGGAGAAAATCTTTGTGACAATGGGTTAGGCAATGATTTCTTAAACAGAAGAGCGAAATGAAAGAAAAAATTAAGGATGTCTTAATCAAAATGAGAAACCTTTGATCTCTGAATGACACAGTTAAGAAAATGAAAAGCCATGCCACAGGCTGGGGAAAAATATTTGCAAATCATATACTGACAAGAAACTTAATGCAGATTATAGAAAGAAGGCTTATCACTCAATAACAAGAAAACAAACAAACCAATGAAAAAAACTGGCAAAACATTTGACCAGATACTTCACCAGAGAAGATATATGAATGGCCTATAAGCACACGGAAAGAAGCTTAACATCAATAGTCGTCATAAAAAGTAAAAATAATTGCAGAATGGTTCTATTCACAATATTTTAAAACATGTAAAGAATAACACGTATAAAATTATATTTATGGGGGCCAGCCCAGTGACGTTTGCACACTCTGCTTTGGCAGCCCAGAGTTCACGGGTTCAGACGCTAGGCATGGACCTACAGACCGCCCATCAAGCCATGCTGTGGCGTCATCCCACATACAAAAACTAGAGGAAGATTGGCACAGATTTTCATCTTCCTCACACAAAACACACAAAATTATATTTTTGAGCTATAGCAACATACAAGTGTACACAAATACATTTATAATCTCTTGGCTGAAACCTTTGGAAAAGATAACTTCATAATTCAAAAGTTTTTTAGATTTCAGAAAAGTAATATGATCCATTTACTGTTTATGACTTAACAGTCCCGGCAGGATCTGAGGCAGCAACCTGTAATTAAACACATGAATATGTCTCTTGCAAAAGATATGAATATTCACACAAAGAGGGCTACGATAGCGATTATTATAAATAGCCTCACTTCAGTTCAGGTCTGGATCTGCTGCCAAACCTCTTGGCCACAATTTTCTTTAAGAATGTGATTTTCAGAACTTTTTGGATTTTGGTATTGCTGATAAGAGATTGTGGCTCTCCTGCAGTTTGTCATCAGCCTAATATATTATAAAGAATTATAAAGAATGGGTGACTTGGCCGTCAAGATTGAGCCCTCTTCAGTTCTATGGAATCACCTTAGGCGTGAAAATAAACAGTTCTCATACACTGAGCTGAGCTTTGTAACCGTGTTCCAGGTTCTCCTTCCTCAACAGCTGCAGGCAACCCTCACATGACGTGTCTCTGCTTGTGTTTTCGTTGCTGGGTTCAAGTTCAAGCTCAAGTTCACGTGTGCTCTCGGTGTCCCCCGTGCCATTCTCACCCCACAGTGTGAGACCTCTGGCACTGCTTTCTCATCGCATGACCCCACACTTCTGAGTTCTTAGTCTTTACATCTGCAAATGCTCAAAGCTAAATTTAAATTTAGTTCATTCTGCCTCCTTCCAATATGCTCGGCCAAATACTAGCGGCCTGTTTAACTCTGTAACTTAACAAGTGGCCTATATCTGATGCCTGATCTGGCAGACTTCCCCATAACCTGCATGTACTGCTCTGCCTATCGTCTCTGTTGTCATCAACATACTCTGGTGGCTGTGGTGATAAGGGGGCATTGAAAGCCCCTTTCAGAGTAAGAGTCACTTTCTGCTTGGGGTCCAGGCTGAGATCACCTTCACCCTTGGACAATGTGGTGGTACTTCCTGTGTAACATCATCAAACATCCCCCTGGTAGCAGCAGTAACGCGAAATGCGGCTGCATCACTTTCTCCTCAATCTATGTGGGTCATGTGTTGGTTGATCTGGGTACGCCAAATTTCCTGCCAAGTTTCATGAAAAGTTTTTGAGGCTACCTTAGGGTTGACAATTTTTGTATTCTGTCAAGTCAGGCGTTAACAAACACACCACCCACCACTTCCTGTCACCATCATTCCCAAAGAGGAACACACATCCAGCTCTTTGCAATATATGCTATGTTGGCTTCGTTTTTTCTCCTTTTATCACAGACCAATGAAAATGTTTCCACAAAGAGTCTTGGTGCCTGGACTGTGTTTATGGACCGTTAGAGAGATGCCCTGAGAAGGGATAAATGTGGGTCAATCCGTGGATTCCCAGTTGTGCTCTGAGACAGCCACTGGATTTTCCCCTGCTAGTGGGCACTCTGTTGACAAGTTAGAGAATATATAGCTAAAGACAAACATTTATAGAACACATAGCACCTTTTCCCTATGAGGTGAAAAGAAGAAATAGCATTCACAGCAATGATCCAAATTTTTAAATAGCTCTGATTTCATTCCTGTAAGCCTCTTTTTAGTCACTTGAAATCACCTTTCAGCAACAGGAAATAGTCAGAGATACAAGAAAAGATTTATATAGAAGGTCGTTCCTTGTAATCTCTTCACATACACACAAAAGGGCAGCTTCCCACACTGCCAAAATTGGGAAATAGGCAAATTAACAATGGGACATTTTATTATGCAGCCATTAAAAAATAATACATTCAAGGAATATTTTCTCATATAAGAAAATGGTTATGATTGGCATAAAGTGAGAAAAGTAGGGCATAAAACCATATATATTGATGTCAATGTGGTATGGTTTACACATATATACACAGCTGACAGTGCTTCCCTCTAAACTGCGATTATCAACTACATGCTTTTTTGTTTTCCCTGATTTTTCAAAAATTAATATGTATTACTCTCTTTTTTTATGGTGAGGGAGATTGTCCCTGAGCTAACATCTGTGTTAACCTTCCTCTGTTTTGTATGTGGGGCACTGCCACAGCGTGGCTTGATGAGCCTTATATAGGTCCATGCCCAGGAGCTGAACCCGCAAACACCAGGCCACTGAAGCGGAGCATGCGAACCTAACCACTGTGCTACCAGGCCGGCCCCAAACTGTATTACTTTTATAAACAGAGATGATACATATATATTCATTTTTATCAAAGAATATAGTGATCAGAAGCTACTTTAGCTGCCTCTTGGAATTGAAGTCCGCCAGCCTAAATTATGCCTCTATTTGCTACACCTCATCCACTCATTATTATAGTCTCACTATTTTATGAAATAACATTTGTGGTGAGTCTTACAATCACTGATGAAATAACAAATCAGCTAAAACCTAATTGGTTCAAAGCCACCTGTTCAAAATCTGAAAGAATTCAGATAGTTATTCGCATTATTATTTCTAAGCAAATTAATAATGTGGGTAAGAATTGATGAGGAGACATACTTGAAATATTTTGTCCAAGTCCTGGCAGGTAATTCTGAATCACGAAGTAATATTTTAATTGTATATGATTCTTCTCTATCCATGAAAACAGGTACCCCATGTAGGCCTTCCGGGATGGCGCTTTCTTAGCCAGTTCATGAAGAAGTATAACAGGGTAACTAAGTCCGTGGCCTTGGGTCAATCTGCTTGGCTCTGAGTCTTGCTTCCGTGTCTTAGTGGCTACGCGACTTTTGCAAAATTGCTGAACTTCCCTACGTATCAGCTTTTCATTTGTAAAATGAAGGTAATAAGAAAAGCTCTGGGTAGGTTTTGTGAGGCTGTTCATTCATTCATTCATATTCTGGAGCAAAAAGGACACTGCCAGCAACTAAAGGTAGCACAGTGAATGTGAAAGATGAATTTCCTGCTTTTTGCAAATTTACATTATATGTGGACAGAAGTACAGTTAACCAACAAGCAAGCACTAGACACTCCAGTTTGAAGTGCTTTAAAACTCCATAAAGAAAATAAAAGAAAACTAAAGCAGGACAAGGGAATAGAGAAGGGTGGGGGGTGCGTGGGTGTTTTAGGTAAGGGGGTGCATGAAACTGTCTCCAAGCGTGAACTGAGAGGAGAATGTCCTAGAGAGCCAGAGTAAAGGATCAGAAGAGGAGGAGAATTAGGGAGTTTATGAAACAGGAAGGAATCCTTTGTCCAGTCACACAGCAAGTGAGGGAGAAAACAGCAGCCAATGAGAGACGGGAAGGCAGAGAGCATATCCTAAGAGTTTGGGAACTATCTTGTCTCAATTTAGCTCACAATTAAGTTCCTAGAAATAGTTTAATCACGGCATCGTGAGTTCTTATTTGTGTTTTGTAAACATCCCCCTGGTCCCTCATAGAAGTGCAAGAGTGCACGTGGGGGCAGCAGGTAGGAGTCGATTGCAATAATTCAGGTGAGGGATGATGACAGTTTTCTCTACAAATGTGCAGAGGGGTCCAAGATGTCTTTGATTTAAATGCCATTGGGGAGATCATTGACAGGATTGGCTGATGGACTGGCATATGAGGAGGCGAAGATAGGCAAAAAGGATAACATCCAGGTTTGGGGCTGAGCCATAAGGTGAAAGGTGACACCATTACTGAGCATGAAAGATGGCTTGGAGCAGGTTTGAGAGGGAAATTAAGAGTCCAGTTTTGACCTTGTTAAGTCTGAGAAACCCCTTAGGCAGCTGAATGGGGGTGTTAAGTAGGCAGATGTGCGCCCAGGTACATCTGTCCACCACCAGATGTGGACAGTATTTAAAGGCATGAGATTAGACGAGATGACCTATGACGTCAGTGCAGAGACAAAGATGAGGGCTGTGGGGCATGTTGACATGTCAAGATCAAGAAGAAATGAAATGGCCAAAACATGAGCCTGAGAAGGAGCAGCCACTGAGAAGCTTGGAAACCAGGGAGCATGGTGGCCCAGAAGCCAAGAAAAGAAAGTGAAATTGTTGTGTAATAGAAACTACTCCGTGTATCTGAGCGCGCCCTCAGGAAAGTCACAACCTCTCTGAGCCTCAATTTCCTCAACTGAAAAATGAGGATAAATCTCCTTCATAGGGAGGTTTCATATAGTAAAGAGTGGCTTCATAGGGAGAATTCACGGAAATAAAGGAAGCGAAGCACTCGGCACCCCGCCTGAGCATCTTGTGTTCAATAGTTATCATGATGTGCTAATATACTAACCAGAAAGAAAAAAGTTTTAATTGCTCGAGAAATACAACTTTCATGGCCTGCCAGCTGCCTGTCTTAGAAGTCCCTTCTGGGGTTACTGTCACCCTGCCTCCTTTCTGCCTTCCTTTTTATTGGCCTCAGACATGCATAACTGGAATAACTGTAATTTTGGTTCATGACACACTTCCATTTTTTTAGTTAGCTACACAGATATTTTTAATAATACGCAACCATAAACCCACCTTTCAAAGTGAAAGCAAGGTCCTTGACAGTAACTACACATATGTCCCCACACACCACCCTGATCCCTGCCATCTCTCATCCAAGATGATCATTGTCCTCAGTCCTCAGCTCGTCATTGAGTTGCTTTCTTTTTTTTAATAGATTTATAGCATCTATATGCACTCCTAAAAAGTACTTTTTAATTTATTGCTTTTAAACTTTATAAAACGAGTGTCATGCTGCTATATGTATTCTGACTTTTCCCACGTAACAGCTTATTGCTAATATTCAGTCATTAGTTATGAGGCACTGTAGTTAATTAATGTTGACTGCTGTCTAGTATTCCATTTTCTGAATATACCATAATTTGTTCTTTGACTTTGTCACTGATAGGCAATGTTGCTCCTAAATTTTTGCAATTGTGAGTTATGGCTGCATGTGTCTCCCCTTGTACATATGTAAGAATTTCTTTCAAGAATATTCCTAGAAACAGAATTGCCAAGGTTATTGGCTTTTTATGAAAACTCAGCTTTAGGAGATAAAGCCAAGTTGATTTTCGAAGTTCCAGTTTTCTCTCTCACCAGTGACGCATAGAAGGTCCTGCAGATTCTAAATGTCCATGAAATTTTCAGAATTTTAAAATATTGCCAATTGAAACTACATGAAATATACCTTTGTGGTCTTGGTTTAAATTTCCCGATCTCCAAGCATGTTGAACATTTCTGTATTATTACCGTTTATTAGCTTTATTGTTCAATGTATTTTGTATTAATGTATTTTTGCTTAATGCATTTTGCCCGTTTTTTGAAATGATTATTTGATTTTTATACCAATTCTTTGTTAGGTGTGTGTACTGCAAATATCTCCTCCTAGTTTATAACTTGTCTTTTTACTTCCTTAAAGAGGGTTTTGGTTAATCTTAATATGGTGAAATTTTTTGTCCTTTATCTCATAGTGAACACTTTTGTGTCTTGTTTAAAGGTCTGTTCAAGTCTTGATATCTAAAGCCTATTCCTACCTAATTTTCTACAAAGATTTTTAGTGTTTTGTCTTATATTTTAGATCTTAATCCATCTAGAATTAATTTTTGTACATGGTTTGAGATAGGGGTTCCATTTTTTATTTTTACATATGGATAACCATTTTTCCAGTCGATTTTATAAAAAGCATATTCTCTTCTGTCATCTCACAGGCTACTCTGATATATACCAAACCCCCCTGCATATGTAGATGAATTTCCCCCTTTTCCTCATTGATCAATGCGTCTTTCTCTGCTCAATTTCCATACATCATAATAGATTTTAATATCTGGTATCACCTCTTCCTACTTTTCTCCTTCAGAAGTGTCCCAGCTAAATTTGTAGGTTTAATCTTTATTCTCCCATATGTATTTCAGAAATCACTTTTCAAGTGCATCACCATAGCTACATTAAATGGAGAGAGCAATTTAGGTAAAATTGATATCTTCATAATATTAAGATTTCATATCTGTGAACATAGTATATTTCTCCCTTTATTTAGATATTCTTTACTATTTCTTATTAAAATTTCTCTAGAATGCTTCATACAGTTTTCTCTCCTTTTTCCCTCATGGGGAAGGGTTTCAGCAGTTAACATTCTTCCAGAATCTTGGCCACAACCAAACCCAAAAGTCGTTCTATCTCCCCCTCTGTCTTTTTACCTCTAATAATGATGCCTGTCAGTGTCAACACAGGCCATGCAATTCCACACCTTAGTTTCTCGCTCCCTCTGTTTTTAATGTCCTACGTTCTCTTCTCATCTTGGTCAATACCTACTCATTTGCTAACATTTAGCTCATGCATCACCTCTTCTGTGAGAGCTTCTCTGACCTTCCAGCCTGGGTGAGTTTCCAATAATTCCTTGGGTTTAGATCTCACTCGAGCCTTTCAAATTTCAATTGAACTGATCTATGTGTTTGTCTCACCCATTACGCTACGAGCATAGCGACAGAAATTTATTTGTCTTTGGCTTTCCAATGCCTAACATAGAGTCCTTTATATACGAAATGTTACTTAAGCGTTTGTTCAATTAAGCTGCGAAGTAATCTTAATAATCTAGAGGTCATAGGGCTGGGGGCCGGGCTAAGTCAACATCATTAAGTGAGAAATTATTCCAAAAAAACAGCCAAGGAACCTGACTCTTAGTCCTTCCTCATCCCCACAACAATGTGAGACTGTTGATGGGTGTTTCTCTCTCAGCATGCTTCTTTTTTTTTTTTTTCCTTCTTCTCACCAAAGCCCCCCAGTACATAGTTGTATATTCTAGTTGTAGGTCCTTCTGGTTGTGCCATGTGGGACGCCACCTCAGCATGGCCTGATGAGTGGTGCTAGGTCTGTGCTCAGGATCCGAACCAGCTAAACCCTGGGCCACCGAAGCAGAGCATATCAACTTAACCTCTTGGCCATGGGCTCGGCCCCTGAGCATCAGTCTCTTCATTTATAACATGGACATAATTCCTGGCCTCCACAGCTAGTCGGAAAGTCTTTGAATTTTAAAAGAGAGGAAAAACTGTAGGAAGTGTTGAGTGTTTTGAAAATACAAGGATTTGTATACATATAAATTTTACTTGTCAGGTCGTCTTTGTTAAGAAATCATTTAAAAAGATACAAAGACTGTCCTTTTTCATTTCAAGAATGTAACAACTATTTAAACAGTAAATTAAAGATTCATTGTATTCTATTATTTAATAACATTTACGAGGACCTCTCTATATTACTTCAATGAAACAACTTTTAAACTAAACATTAAAGATTCAATTCTATTTTATTAGGTCCTTAATCCCATTTTGGGGGTAAATTTCCTATCACTAAGCACCATTTAACATTTTTATGAACACTTGATTATTTTGACAAAGAAGCCAGCGGTAGCTGTAACTACAATGATCACATTTTCCAAAGAGGGAAAGAGTCCTTAAGCTGGGGCAGTCAATTCGAAACTGAGCTCTGGGAATCCTTGGGTCCTGAGGTGGTGACTTGGGGTCACCATTGGGAGAGGGGGAGACTGGACAGACAGGGATAAAAAAAAGTGTCTGTGCTCTTTTAATAAGTATAAAGTATTTTGACTATACATAGAAATAAAGATAAGTTCATAAGTTCCATGTTCCTATGCCCATATATAAAAACTGAACCAACACACCACCGTATCTGCTTCTGATTTCTTTGAACTAATACATCAGAAATAAAAGTGAGTCTTTTTGTAATTCTCTCTCTCCCTTCTCTTTTTCCCTACAGATCATTAGCATTTTGAAGTTGTTGTGTATCCTTCTTGTCCAGACTTTTAACACTCACACTACGTATCTTTTTACTTATAAATAATAAACTACATTGTTTGGTGTGTATTTAAAATTTTCCTTAACTGCCATCATACTGTTTATATCCTTCTGGAGTATTCTGTTATTCGCTCAAAATTGTTCTTAAGATTTATGCAGGTTGATGCTTGGTTCATTTGTTTTAACAGCTGCACATCCGTAATCGTCAGGGGTCTTGGTTGCAAACAACAGAAAGTGACTCTCATTAAATTAAGCAGACAAGGATTTAATGAGAAGGATATTGAGAATTGGCAGAAGAAACAGACAGAAAGCCTGAAGAAACTTCAGGAAAAGGGCAGCTGGGGGAGAAGTCAGGCAGCTGAATTCACGGTCATAATCTTATCAAAGGAAGTGTGGTTGTTTACCTGCTGGCACCTCTGGACCGTGTTTGCCACCAGGATGGCCATCACTACCAACACCACCGAACTCTGCGTGTCACTCGGCATGGTACCGTTGATGATATTTCTAAAGTGTGAAAGCCACCCATGGCCATGCATTGCTGTTGACATCACTGCACCATGCATGCCACTTGTAGCAGGGCCACCTCTGTTGGCGTTTGACCCTGGACAGTGGATGTTCATCCTGGCACTGTCACCATTGCTGGCACTTGCTGCTGCTGCCTCCATCATCATTCCAATATTCTATTTATTCTATTATTTCTCAGGCACTGTCCTATGCCTGAAAACAGAGCACTGAGTAAGACTAAGTACTTGTCCTCATAGGGCTTACACTCTGGAGTGGAAGACAGATGAACAAACTATATTTATATCTCCATCTGCATTAATATCTACATAACTGGAGACACTTGCTCACGACTCAATGTCCCCAGCAGAACTTTGGTGGAACATGTGATTGTTCAAACTCAGATCTTATCCAGGTTATACCTGCTCAGAAGCCAGAGAAAGAATATCTACCTACTCTCCATTTGCAACCAGGAATAACAAAACGTTTTCTACTTAAAAGAGAGCATTGGCTGGCCAAAAGACGGAGTGGTTAAAGTTCTGTATGCTCCGCTTTGGCAGCCCGGGTTTGTGAGTTCAGATCCTGGACTCAGACCTACTCTATTCATCAGCCATGCTGTGGAGGCACCCAACATACAAAGTAGAGGAAAACTGGCACAGATGTTAATACAGAGCTAATCTTCCTCACAAACAAAACAGAGAGAGCATTAGGTCTTGGTGTTGCCATCTTTTTAATTTCAGTCATTCCGACGGAAGTGAAATGATATCGAATGTTGTTTTAATTTGATTTCCCTGATGCATAGTGAGAAATGTGTTCACTGTCCGCCAGCCACTCCTCGTCTGTGGTTTGCTGCTCATATCTCTGGCTGCTTTTCTCCCGCTTTGCTGTGCCTTTCTTACTATGCTGTAGGGGGAAAAAGATGCATCTTCTGATTTCAAGTATTAATCCTAGATAGGTAAGTATGTTGCAGTGATGTTCTCCCAGGCTTTGGCTTGCATTTCAACAGTGCTCATGCTATTTTTTTAATCAACTTTATTGAGTTATAATTTACATAAACTAAAACGCCCCAATTTTAGTGTAGAATTTGATGTTTTGACCAATATACATAGTTACAACCATAGGATAGAACATTTCCATCACCTCAAAAAGCTCCCTCATCTCAATCTGCAGTCACTGCCCTCTCCCATCCCCAACCCCAGACAACCACTGGTCTTTCTGACCACATAATTTTTTAAAGTTTCATGTAAGTGGAATCATACAATACGTAGCTTTTTGTGTCTGGATTTCTTCATTTAGCATAACGGATGTGAGACTCATCAATGTTGTTACATATAAGAGCAGTATGTTTCATTTTATTGCTGAGTAATATCCCATTGTATAAATATACCACAATTTGTTTATCCATTCACCAGTTAATGGATATTTGGGTTGTTTCTGGTTTATTGCAATTTTAAATGAAATTACTATGAATATTCAGGTACAAATCTTTGTATGGAGGTAAGTTTTTCTTTCTCTTGGATAGCTAGGAGTAGGATTGATGGGTCATGAGTATATAGATATATATATGTATACACAGCATTATAAGAAACGACCGAACTATTTTTCAAATGGCTGAACCCTTTTTGCAGCCCCACCAGCTGTGAATGAAAGTTGCAGTGACTCCACATCTTCACCAACACTTGGTGTTGTGAGTTACTTTAAATTTAGCGGTTCTAATGTGTGTGCACTTTTTTTTTAATTGTAGTTTCAACTTGTTTTTCCCTAAAGACAAATGATTTTGAGTGCTTTTCAATGTATTTCTTTGCCATCCCTGTATCTTCTTTGGTAAAGTGTCTGCTTAATCCTTTATACCTACAATTTTTTAAATCAGGTTGCTTTTCTTTTCATTATTGAGTTGTAGGAGTTCTTTGTATGCTCTGAATAAAAGCCTTTTGTCGGATATGTGTTTTGCAAATATTTTCACCTGGTCCATAGTTTGCCTTTTTATTTCCTTAACTGTCTTATGAAAAGTAAAACCTTTTCCTTTTTACAGTTTCATTTATGATTTTATTTTCTTTTTATGATGCATGCTTTTTTGTGTCCTATCTAAAACATCTTTGCCTAACTCAAGGTCTTAACTATTTTTTCCTACATTTTTATCTGGAAGTTTTAGTGTCTTAGCTGCTGTTGTATTTATGTGCATGATTCATTGTTTATATAGTGTGAGGTGAGGTTTGAGCCTCATTGTTTTTCATCTGGATGTCCAATTATTCAAGCATCGTTTGTTGAAAAGGCTGTTCTTTTCCTTTTGAATTGCTCTGGAAGCTTTGTTAAAATTCAATTGACCATATATTGAGGATGTATTTTTCCACTTTCTATTCTTTCCCATTGGTCTATTATGTCTGTCTTTACAGCAATAACACAATGGCTTGATGACTGTAGCTTTACAGTAAGCTTCGATTCAGGTACTGTAATTTGCCCCAAATCTGTTTTTAAGTACTTTGCATTTCCATATAAATTTTACAATCAGCTCACCAATTTCAAAAAACATCCTGGGATTCTTTTGAATCTATAGTTGAATTTAAGGATATTGAATTGAGGGTTAATTTAAGGATATTGAATTGAATTGGAAGATACTGAATCTTCCAATCCATAACATGTTTTATCTCTTCATTTATTTAGGTTTCCTTATCTCAGTTGAGCAGTGTTTCGTAGGTTTTAGTACACAGATCTTGCGAATATTCTGTTAAATTTGTCTCTGTGTCATATTTTTGATTTTCTGGTAAATAAGTGTTTATTTCAATTTCAGTTTTTAATTGTTCACTGATAGTATGAGAAATACTTTTGACTTTTGTATACTGACTTTGTATCTTCTGGCTTTGCTAACCTCACTTATGAGTTATAGAATTTCTTTCATAATTTTTGCAGAATTTTCTACACAATCTTGTTTCTGTGAATAAAGATAGTTTTACTTCTTCCTTTCCAATTTGGATGACTTTTATGTCTTTTTCTTGCATGATTGCACAAGCTAGCACCTCCAGTGCAATATTCAGAGCACGGACATGTGCGCCTTGTTTCTGGCCATTAAACATGATGTCAACTCTAGGTTTCTGCTAAATTCCCTTTGTCAGGTTGAGGAAGTTCCTTCCACTCCTCATTCGCAGAGTTTTTTATTTGTTTGTTTGTTTCCCTTTTTGTTCTTTTTTTATCCTGAATAGGTGTTAAATTTAGAAAATACATCTCTGTATCTTTTGAGATGACTTTTCCTTTCCAGCCTGCTATTATAGTGCATTGCATTCATTGATTTTAGAGTGTTAAGCCACACTCGCATTGCTAAGATAAACTGCTTTTTGTTATGATGCAATATGACTTTTTTGTGTGTGTTGTTGGATTTAGTTTGCAAAAAATAAAAATTCTTATAAATTTTTACCTCTGTGTTCTTGAGGGATATTGCTCTGTAGTTTTCTTTACTGTAGTAAAGATAAATCTAGTTTTAGTACAATAATGCAAGACTCATAAAATGAGTTGAGAAGTACCTCTCCTCTCATATATTCTGCAAGAGTTCCCATAGAATTGCCTAGAGGTCTTCTTTAAATATTTGGTAGAATTTACCAGGGAAATATATGGGGCAATAGTTGTTGTTTTATTTGTTTGTTTTGGTTAGAGTATTTTGTGTGTGGAGGAAACTTTTTAACTACAAATTTGATTTATATCATCGATACAGGAATTTTCAGATTACCTTCCTAAATTAGTTTGATACTTTATGTCTTTCCATGACTTTGTCCATTTTACCTAAGTTGCTGATTTTGTTTTCTTGCCATAAAATTATTCCTAAGATTTCATTATTGTCCTTTTAATGTTTTTACCATTGTTTGAGATGTCACCCCTTTCATTCCTTTAAGGGTAATTTGTGCCTTCTTTCTGTTTTATCTTGAACAGCTTGTCCAGAGGTTGATCAATTTAGTTAATCTCTTCAAAGAACTAGGTTTAGGCTTCATTGATTTTTTAATTGTTTTTCTGTGTTCTGTGTCATACGTTTCTGTTTTTTCTTTTGATTGCAGGAATTTACTTTGCTTTTTTTCTGTTTTAAGTTTCTTTTTTGGAAGATTAGATCATTGATTTGAGACACTTTCTTTTCTACTACAAGCACATAATCCTACACATTTCTCTCTAAGAACTACTTTAGCTGCATCCCACATATTTTTGTATATTGTTTTTTCATTTTCATTCAATCCATGGTTTTTTTTTATTTCAATTTTTTCTTTAAATAGTTATTTAGAAGGGGATTGTTTAATTTCCCAGTATTTTAGGATTGTCTAGATATTTTATATTATTGATTTATAGTTTAATTTTGGCATGATTAGATAAACATATAATTTTATTGTATATTTAAATCCTCAAATTTATTGAGACCTCTTTATGGTCTATATTGACAATGGATGCTCTCCTTAGTTTTTCTTATTAGTTTATCAAAAATGTTTAATGATAAAGGTGTACTGGATTTTATCAAATTGTTTTTCTTTATCAATTGAGAGGATTATGCATATTTTTTCTTCTTTACTTTGTCGATATGGTAGTCTATTGTAATAGACTTTATAATGTTAAACAAATCTTGCATTTCTGAGGTAAATCCAGTATGCAGTATTTTAAAACACTACTGAATTTGATTTTCTAATGTTTTATTTATGATTTTTTTTGTCCCTATGTCAGTATGATCTCTAATTTTTCTCTTCTTGTTCTGTCCTCCAGTTTTGGAATCAAGCTAATACTAGCACTATGTAGTAAGCTGGGTAGCTTTCTTTCTTTTTCTTTACTCAGGAACAATTTGTAAAAGGGCTAGCTTATTTGTTCCCTGATAGTTTCATAACATTCCTTCATTAAACAATGTAGACCCAGTGTCTTTCTAGAAGAGATACATTGGTGTAATCTATATGCTAGCTAGTTTATTTTGTAATAGTAATTGGTTTATTCAGATATTTCATTTCTTTCACTTCAATTCTAGTAATTCGTATTATTTCAATAACTATCTCATATAAGTTGTCACATTTACTGTAACAAAGTTATTAACAGAATCTCTACTATATCTGTTACTAATCTTTTTTGTTTCTAATATTTTTATTTGTGAGTTTTCTCTTTTTTCCTTCAATTAATCTTACCAGAGATTTTTCTGTTTCAATAATCCTTTAAAGAACGAGCTTTGACTTCAATTGATTCTTTCCATGTTTTTTAATATTTGCTCTTATCTTTATTATATGTTTGCCTCTATTTCCTTTGGGTTATTCTCAACTGCTCTTGATCTAATTTATTAAGTGCTTACTTCATCAATTTTTAAACTTTAATATTTCTTAATACATACCTTTAAAGTTACAAATTCCCACTTAGAACTTTAATTTTATCTGACAGATTTTTATAGATAAAAATTTTGATATTATTTAGTTTTAAATAATTTCTTATTTACATTAGGCCTTCTTATTTGTTCTATGAATTATTAAGTTGCCTTTTGTCTTTTTAGTGTTTAAGCATATGGTCGGCTTGAGAGATATCATTATTTCATTGATTTCTGATTTACCTCCCATGTGTTTAGAGACAATGATCTATTTACATAAATTTTTTAGTATTGGTTGAAACTTCCATTACAGATTACTACTTGGTCAATGTTTGTAAAGAACACATAGATATTCTTCAAAATGTATGTTCTCTGTTTTTCAGGATTTTATGTATATCTGAAGCTTTTCAGTACGTTCAAATTTCTTATATCCTTACTAAATTTTTTTATCTTTATTTCATAACAATTTGAAGAGAGGGCTATTAAAATATCTCCCTCTGATTATGGATTTCCTAATTTCTCCTTATCACTCTGTAAACTTGCTTTACATGGATCATAGTCATGTTGTTAGCTGCATTAAGGTTCATGGTTAATATAGATTCTGATAAAGAGTTCCCTTTATTATAAGTAACAACTTTCCAAATCTCTAATGATAATTTTGACTTGAAATCTATTTTTCTGATATTAATTTGGAGTATCTATTTTTTTATTAGCGTTTGTCTGATATATCTTTTTCCATTCTTTCACTTTCAGATATTCTGCATCATTTTGTTTTTAGACGTGTCTCTTACAAACAGCACGTAGGTAGATATTGTTTGGGGGGACACTGCCTGTCATGTTCACCATTTCCCAGTTACAAGCTAACTAAAGTTCTTTTTTTTTTTTTTTTTGAGGAAGATTAGCCCTGAGCTAACTGCTGCCAATCCTCCTCTTTTTGCTGAGGAAGACTGGCCCTGAGCTAACATCCATGCCCATCTTCCTCTACTTTATATGTGGGACGCCTACCACAGCATGGCATGCCAAGCAGTGCCATGTCTGCACCTGAGATTCGAACTGGTGAACCCCAGGCCACTGAAGCGGAACATGTGCACTTAACGGCTGCACCACCGGGCTGGCCCCCTAACTAAAGTTCTTGGTAGACAACAGGCACTAAATCATGCATGTTTAATGAAAGACCTACCAACACCTAAACCCACACATCTAAGCAGAGGCAGATTTAACTCTATATCCAAAACCTCCCACATTTAATTCAGGGGCCTTTTTGTAATGCTCTCTTTATTTATGTGTAAAAGAAGGAAATACTTCAATGTGGAGAATGTACACAAAGATGGAGAGGCCACCTGATAAAGTAGAAAGAGCTCTTTAGGCATCAGGAAACCTGAGCCCATCAGACTTTGCCAATTATTCTCTGTGTGAACTCGGCCAAGGCATCGTCCTCTATGGTCCTCAATTTGCCATCTAGCTGGACCAACCAAAACATCTATGTCCCCTTCATATAATTATCACTAAATGCATTTTAAAGGTGAAGAAATTCATTCTCTTTGAGGGAAATTGACTTACTCCAGGTGAAAGGTCCAGAAACTGTCCTAGACAAGACTTTTTGTATTATGTCATGCCGTCTCCTTTTAAAGGCATCTGTCATGGGTTTACTTGTGTCACCTCAAAATTCCTATGTTGAAGTCCTAACCTCCAGTACCTCAGAATGTGACCTTGTTTGGAAATAGGGTCATTACAAACGTAATCAGTTCAGATGAAGTCATTAAGCTGGGTCTTAATCCAACATGATCGGTCTCCTTATGGAAAGAGGAAAATTGGACACAGACATGCACATAAAGAGAATTCCATGTGAAGACAGAGGCAGAAATTAGAGTGTGTTTCTCTAAGCCAAGGAAAGCCAAAGAATGCCAGCAGACCACCAATAGCTGGGAGGGAGGCATGGGATACATTTTCTCTTACAGCCCCCAGAAGGAACCAATCCTGCCAACACCTTCATTTCAGACTCCCAGCCTCCAGAACTGCGACACAATAAATGCCTGCTATTCAAGCTACTCAGTTTGTGATACTTTGTTACCGCAGTCCTAAGAAATTAATACAGCATCTTTACACCATAACTAGAAAGCTTCTTGCTGAATATCCACGTCTGTCTTCTGTAAATATATGCACGCATACAGATGTAGCATCTCACAGACATACCATGGAGAAGTGCTGCCTTATGTATGACTTTAAGAAAAATCCTATCAGTTCCTTAAATGATCTTCCAGGTAGTGGAGTGTCAAAGGGTAGGACCCTGGATTGGGTCAGGAAACTTGAGTTTGGACACTAATTTAGACAAAAACTTTTCCTGCTGGCTTCTGGTGTCATTCACACAATAAGAGGGTTACCACTCTAATCAAGTCTTACATGATTGAACTTCACATTTACAAAATATTGCGCCAACAAATCTGCATTTATGATGACAGTTAATTTGATTGCCCAATGTTTATTAATCAAAGACATATATAACAGGATATGCAATAAAATCACTTCTTCCAAACTCCTATGATGTCATCAACAGCCAATCAGCGCTGAAAGAGACATTCTTGTGGATTAGCTCTAAAGCTCCTGCACAGCTGGGCCAGATGAGCTGGGGCCCAGCAGGGTGGCCCCGTGTGGCTGGGGGCCAACATCTGCCCGAAACACCCCGTGTGGCCTCGTGAGTTGAGCCTGGCTGGCCCATCTGGCCCGAGTGTCGAGCGTTCCCTGGAAAGCGACGGGTGAGAATGGAATCCTTTCCTCCACTGCTCCAGCCTGCACGTGCATTCCCCTGGAGGTTCTGGGAGAGGGGAAAACTGGACAGGGACAGGGCAGGTCCAGAGAAGCCAGTGATTGTCTTGGCCACATGTGAGCGTGAAATTCAAGGCCCCACCATGGCCACTGAGGAGGAGAACAGGGGCAAAGTGGGGCTGGAATATTGCTGAGTTTGCAGCAACCTTCAGCACAGAGCTCTCAGCCTTTCCATCATCTTGCCACAAGCAGTGGGCCTGGGAATCAGGCCATCTCCTCCAGTCGTTAGCATTTTGTCCTTGGACAAGTTGCTTAACTTTTTTCCCTTTGTTCAATGGAGAAGGTGAGTCCCTACGCTCTCTGCCTTATCAGGGTAATATGGAAAGTTTATTTAGTATTCTGTAGTTCATCAAGCATGCTCTGAGCATTCCTACTTGTCATTCATTTGTTCAATCAGCAAAGACATACTGAGGGCCTATGATGTGACAAGAGGCAAATCAAGTGCCAGAAACACTGAGACAAATGAGTTGACAGTCCAGTGGGGAACAGAAGCAACCGCAATCATTATGATAGGAACGTGTTGATATGGCAAGGGGGACCCAGGATGCACGACGCACCTTTCCACTTCCAGGTAGTGGGAAGGGCTATCTAGGGGAAGCGTCACCAAGGCAGACACCTTGGCTTGGCATGGGACACGGAGGAGCAGAACGAGTTCTCTGGGAGGGTGAGGTGGCTTTCCAGGCTGGAGGACCCGCGTGCAGAGGAGTGGAGGCCCGAGGAAACACAGCAGAGGACAGACATCTACGGCTACCCAGAGAGTCAGGGCAGGCTGGAGAGCTCCATTCTCTCCCTCAAGGAGCTTACAATCTAAGGCGGGGGGAATAAAGCAACATACTCAGGAAATCCCATTTCTAAAATTTAAAATAAAAAATTCTTTTCTCTGGGCCACATGAGAAATGGTGTATGAGTCCACAGGCAGAGAGATTGCTCAGAGTTTGGGGGGCATCTAGAGCCAGACTTCAGAGTGGCAGAGGATTCTGGAGGGCAAAAAAGTCCAGGCCAGCAACATCGAAGGAAGAGAGAGTCTTGGCAGATCCTCAGCGTCAGGTGGGACTGGAGCCTGCTCCGGCAACGTGGAGCTGAGTCTTCATGTGAGCGATGGGCAGGTGGGGGCCTCGGATGCCATGGGAAGGAGATGAGAGGAATCCACAGAGGAGGAAGAGTGTTCTCTCAGCTCAGCAGGGTGCCTCCAAAGAGAGTGCTGGTCATGAACAGAGACCCCGGTCCTGAGGAGGGGTGACCACTGTGGAGGGAGCAGACCTGACCTTGATCTGGCTCCATCACTTACTAGCTCAAGGACACTGAGAAGGTGGCTGCCTATCTTGGAGGCAGAGTTTTCTTGAAATTGCCATAAGGATAAGACCCACCTGAGCTCTCAGCAGCACCACCCCTAGTGTGGAGGAGGCCTGAGTTCAAGCCCACACAGGAGAGAGGCTCCAGAGCGGCAGCTTCCAGCCTTGCTGTCAAGCCTCTGCCTCTGTCTTGGCATGTTGGCCAGGGACAAAATGATACGGCCACGCCTCTCAGTGCTGTCTCCTCTAGGTAGAGAAAACTGTGACCCTCTCATCCATGCTTTGTTGAAAAAAAAACAAGAAAATGCAAACAAAAATAAGTTTTAAAAAAACTATTCTTTCATCATCATTTTTGCTGCTTTTCTTTGGAGCTGCTAGCCTTCAACTTTTGGGATGTTTCTAGAAAGACTGAGAGAAGAAAGCAAATTTTGCTCAGCTAGAGTTTTATGCATTCATTCTCCTTTCCTTCTCAGTTCTGCAATCACATTTCTCAGGCCCTAGAATGCCTCTCACCCTCTCCTGGATTTCTTTTGCCCTACACCTAAACATAAAAGAGACCAGAGAGTACGCAGCCTGATTCTCTTCCGAATCCGAATGGGCGATAGGATGTTTTTAATCCAATATAGATTGGCTTTTGAGCCACAAAATCCCAATTTCCCAAGCAGGACTGTCCTGCTCGTGGAACCCCTGTAGAATGAGTCTCCATCAAGTGACAAGATTGGGATTCTCGAGACCAGCCCCAGTGGCATAGTGGTTAACTTCGTGTGCTCCACTTTGGCGGCTCAGGGGTCACGGGTTCAGATCGTGGGTGTGGACCTACACGCTGCTCATCAAGCCATGCTGTGGCAGCATCTCACATACAAAATAGAGGAAGATTGGCACAGATGTCAGCTCAGGGACAATCTTTCTCAAGCAAAAAGAGGAAGATTGGCAATGGATGTTAGTTCAGGATCAATTCTGCTCACCAAAAAAAGAAAAGAAAAGATTGGAATTCTCTCCATGATCTTCCCGGGAGCCAGGGAATCGAAAAGCACAGTGATCTCAAGGAGAAGAAAGGAAAGGGATGACTTTCAGACATCGTCCTTGAGCGTTGCTGAAATCTCACCTACTTGCACACAATTCCATGGTTGTCCATTCTCTTTCATCCCATGACCTCATGCAGGCACCAGTAACAGAGGTGGGGATCTGTTATTGGCCCCACTTGACGGATGAGGAAAGTTAGACTGTGTGTGGGTGATAGGAGACTGGAAAATGGGTTTTCAGTCCAAGCTGTCTATGCTCCATCCAGGCGGGCCTGGGGCTCACTTGCTGAGTTTCCCTTAGAGCATCAGGTGCTGCTGGCAAAGCAGGGAGACTGTGCTCCCTCCCAGGGGGTGGGATGGGTTGGCAGGGAGGCGGCCAACTGCTCAGTTGGTTGAGGAGATAATGATGCTCAGAGCTGTTTATCAACCATCTTTGAATGGCAGGCCCCGAATTCCTAATTAACTAACATCCGCGGCCTGGGAGCTCTTCTAAGAGTCCAGTGGTATCAGATCGCTAGCATTCTACATGGGTCTATCGCTCCCCCAAAGCCTGTGCTCAGTGCCTGAGGAATAGAAGTTCCTGACAACAATAATTAATGAATGGGAGGGGAGGAAGGGCAGGCTTTGTGGACTGCTCCAAATCCCCAGGGCTCCTAAGAATTACAGTTGATTTCTCTGCCAAAGGGGGGCCTGTGTGGACAACGTGCCATGAGGAAAGGGCCAGGGATGCTCAGCTGTTCTGCATTTACCCAGGAACGCAGGGACCGCTGTCCTGGGCCACCTGGCACCCAGCTGTTCATAGCATCATAGTCCCAGAACCCTGCCCTGGTGGGGCCCGCAGAGACCAGCTAACATAGCCCTTCATTGTCCATACCTTGCCAGGTCCACCCAGCTCCCTAGCAACAAACCCAGGGTGGAGACCCAGGTCATCCCGGATGGGCCTGTCTCTCAAGTCATATTCCCTGCCCCCCGTGCTCCAGTCACAGCTGGCACTATTAATACCATCCTTTTGTACAGGCCACTGTCCTTGTTCAGCTGTCCCTTATGCCCACTCTTCCTTCTCTTCTTCTCCAGGAGGATCCCAAGTCATCAAGCAAGTTTCAGCTCAAGCTCACCTGCTCCGGGAAGCCTTCCCTGACTCCCTCTTGGTGCTGAGTTAGTTGCCTTCCTCCATGCAGCCTGCCTGGATTTACTCAAGACACTTTCTTTCCATGCTGCATTCAAGTTGTCTATATCCATGTGTGAGCTAGCTACTAGACCCTGAGCTTCTCAGAGTCACCACTGGGCTCCTATCTATTTCTCTCACCCCAGAACCCAAGACAGAGCCTAGAAGAAAAGAATCCGTTCCCAGATTATTCCTAGTGAATAAAAGAATGAGTGAATGAACCAACGAATAAATGAGTCTTTTCTTTTTTCATAAGATATTATAACTCTCTAAGGATAAGGGTGCTAATTTGGTTGTAAATAAATTACCCAGTAGGGCTTGGCTCCTGAAATCAAGCAAGGAGTGAAGAGGTGTGCAGGGGACACTCCTATGCGTAAGGCAGACTTAAGAATGGTGAGGATGCTGAGGGGTCGGCCAGCCCAGCATTAGCGACAGTGCGCCGTGTCTGATGGATGTATATCTCTGAGCGCTCAGGGCCCAGCAGGTGTTCCCTGTTCACACTTGGGGCCAGGCAACCACGACCCAGGCCTGCGAATGAGGTTAAAATTTAGTACTCCCCAAGGAGCTCAGCAGCCATGGGTCTCCTTCCCCATCAACAAAGGTTTGCTGCTGTGTCTGTTTCCACAGATACTCGTGTGGTTGAGAGAACCCAGGCATGGCTGGGATGTTTTCAACCCTCGGAGGAGAAAACCATGGTGATTGCTTAGATCCAGAGATGCACAAGTTCAGGGTCATACACGAGGTGGTTTTTAAATGGTGGCTGTTTACACTAATGCGATGGGGCGAGTGACTCAGACCAACTGAGCCTCAGTTTCCCCAGCTAAGAAACACTGACAATGTCTCCTCTGCAGGGGACGAGGCACATCACGCAGAGAACGAGTCTATGTCACATCTGAAGTCCTCCAGGACTCGGTCCATATCCGCTGCCTTTCTCAGGGCTGGATGACGTGAGGCAAGCGAGGGGCTAGGACCGCTTTCTCTCCACCTCCTCTCCTTAAATGTTCTGCCCTGGGCCATGTTGCTGGCCATTAGCTCCTGCCTGCCTCAGCTCTTGGCTGTCTCTAAAGGGTCTTTTTTCCTTGAAGACTCACATGGAAGATAATAAAACATCAATTTCCACCAGCCTATAGCCTTTCTTAAAGACAAGGCAATAAATATGTGAACTAATCAGTCTCCCTTATGTGAATGCCTCTGATACCCCCACACACCTAAAACTCAAAGAAGGTGAGTTCATCAACTTTCTTTTGTTTCCTTCTAGATCTTTCTAGTATAGCGTTCAACAAACGTCATAATGTCCCAAATATGTTTTAAGCCCAGAGGAACTTTCTGGACTTTACAAATACACTTGGGGGCCAATGGGAATGATCATGTACGAGGTTGAAAGCTCCCCTGTGTAAAAATCTTAGCAGAAAATTCCACCGTGCCCTGACCCATCTCCTCCCAGACCCCTGCTGACGCTGTCCCAGTGGTTCCCAGTTGCCCATACTGGGAGTCACAGACCCAAACGCCTTCGAGAATAATATCAAGGGGTGAGCCTCGAAGATGTAAGTGACAGAGTGTTGGGGACAGTCGGGAATGGAGAGAACTCATCGAACTTGGAGCTATTTAGAAAGGACTGTGATAACCCCCCCACCCACACACCCACACACCCACACACCCACACACACACCCACACACACACACACACACACACACACACACACACGCCCGCGCGCATGCGCACACACGTACATATACGGCCTAATTCCCGCCCTGGCCCACAGCAGTTCGTGAGGCTAATTAGTAATTGGGTCCTCCTCTAACCCTGGTAGCACGTGGCTTCCAAGCTCTACGCAAACCTGAGGTTCCTCTTTCTTCATTACTGCTTCTCTGATGCTCCCTACTGCCCAGAACAGGGCCTGGGAACACAGGATCACCCAGGACACTTTGCTGAGGCGGCGAGGCCAGGAAGCTGAAGGAGAATGGGAGGGAGAAGGGGGGAGGTAAGCTCCCCCAAGGGAGATGACTTAGTACGAGCCTTGTCTTAGAATGCCTTTCCCGTCCACCGCAGACTCCTGTTCACCCTGCCGGATGTAGCTCAGCATCTGGCCGCTCAATGCAGCCTTCCCTGGTGTCCTCGGGGACCAATGCTGGTGGCCTCGTCCATGCATCATTTTGTCCTGCCCACCCTCCACCACAACAGTGACCACTGGCCCCAGGGTGGTTTCTGAAGACACTTGTCAAATATGCTGCAGCCCCCAGCCCCTGAGACCCCCTGCAGCCCTCGGTGCTCCATCGCTCCTCTCCACGTCTTCAGAGAGGGTGCTAGCTCACCCCAGTCCCGCTCCGCCATGGCCCAGCGTGTCATCTGCAGTCTACCTTCACCACTGCCCCACCTGGGCATCTCACAGCTCGGTGGGGCTCACTGGGTGCCCAGGCTCTCTGCTTCCTCGGGGAGACACTCAAAGGCCGAGAGCGTTTGCAGTGGCACACACAGCTCCTGGTGGTCAAAGCGGGATTCAGACCCAGGCACAGAAAGCAATCATCAAGCCCCAAAGAAGTCCTGCCTTTGGAACTCACCTGTTTCATGGGAGGAAAGAAGATATTTGAAACTGGTTGCAAATGATAAGTCCAATTACCCACTTCACACCAAAAGGAGGCTTTGCTACATGGCAGCTGGGCCGAAAGATGCTTTCTCCGGTTAGTTTCTCTGGTTTGTTCAACCAGCATTTCTGAGGGGCCCACTGTGTGCAGACAGTGTTCTAGGTGGAGGAGGTCCCTGCTGCCCCAGAGAGAGTGAGGCGACAGGCAGTCAGCAAAGCCAAAGGATGGTGTCATGAAGGCGAGCCGTGAAGACTCAGTGAGGAAAGCAAAGCAGTTTTAGGGCACCGGGAGCTTCGGAGCCTCTGCTGTGGGCAGGCCTGGGGGCCGGCCTCGCCGAGGAGCTGACAGTGGAGCCCCGAGGAGAGTGACACATGAGCCACAGGCTGCTGGACAGGCTCTCCGGGCAGCGGGGAACTGTGCTTGGTGCGCGTGGAGAACAAGAGGTCGGGTGGCACACAGGTGGCACGGGGGAGCAGGGGCTTGTGCGAAGGGTTCGGGTCGAGATCAGAGAGGAAGCAGAGGGCCAGGAACATCAGGCCCCGGAAACCTCCGTGGTGAGCGCTTCAGCTCCTACCCCGAGGTGGGAGAGTTATAAGCAAGGAATGAGGTAATTTAACTCACAGTTTTAAAGGACTGCTCGGTTGGAAACAGAAAGGGCTTGGAAACCAGGCAGGACCGAGCCTGAAATCTCAGCTATGTCACTGTTTCACAGTGTCCAAAAGGGAGGTCTTCACACACTGTTGTAATGATCTAATACCAGAGGTAATACTCAGGTAGCCTGCGGGAGCCAGGAGAACCCGACCAACCTGGTTCCCTTCCCAGGGTATCTTCCCAAACCCGCATCTCCCAGCACATATGCAGCCAACAGTACGGCTCCAGGGTATACGCGGCTAACAGTAGGTTGCCAGCATATACACGGCGACAGTACAGCTCCAGCACATATGCAGCTAACGGTGTTATGAGAAAGTCGCCCCATGTCTGAGAGGACAGCCCTCTCCTGTGTGTGTTGTCTAAACCCCAATATTCAGCATGCAGTACCTACTCTCTTTGCATTCGACACACAGCCATGAGAAGGACCATTTAAACTCACGTCCCTGTCCATGCATCTCAATCTGGACACACGGAGCCATCCTGAGAGTTTAATTTCTTGGATGCAGGTTGCCTCGTCCATGCCCTTACTTAAAAGAATCATAATCATAATCATAATTACCTGGATACCTGCTGAGGCTCCTGATGTAATTTTTATAATGTGAACACAATGCAGGTTGTCCCTTCTTCCTGCTGCATCTCAGAAGAAAAGTGTTGGACAAAACAGACTGAAACCCAGGAACGGGGTCCAGCCCGCTCACCTTCTGATGAGAAGACAAAACCCTTCTCGCTGTGTCAGACCCCGTTTCAGAAATCACCTTTGCAAATCTAACGCCTTTTCTTGAGGCCGTGGAGAGGGGTGTTTAAAAGGTTACAGAGGAGGGTGGGGCATTTGTCCAATCACTTCAACTTTTAGGGGCCCTCCTTTGTCCCTGGGGGAGAGCTGGGCCTGTGGCCGCGGTGATTACATCTGTTTATCCTGCTAGTCAAACGCCTTTTGTCTAAACGGTTGACTTTGGAGCACGAATGTGCTGACCTCCGCAGACTGTTCTCAAACTTGAGATGAAAGAAGCCCATTGCTGTTTCTCAAAGAATAAACTCAGAGGTTTTCTTTTTTCCCCTCCCTCACCCTCCTTCACCCCCTTTGCCAGAGATGCCCAATGGAGGCAGTTGCTAGCAAGACCAGCCTCATTCAACAGAGGCGTCTGGCTCAAGCCACACAAAAGCGCAGACTGCCCTTTTGAGGGGTGTTATCAATAGTTCATTCTGCTGCTGTTAACCCTGTGCATCATGGGCCTTCAACTTGCCAATTTGGCAGGCGAGGTGGAGCCTGAGCTCCAGTGCCTTCCACAGAGCGTCACCACAGCTACTGTTCATCGAGCGTCCACTATGTGTCAGGCGCTGACTGTGAATTTCGTCCCAATCCCGAGAGACACTATGGGAGGATTCTTATCCCTGTGAGTAAACTGAGGCTCCACGTAGATATGGATCTTTCCCAGAATCACAGGTAGCACGTGGCCAAGCCAAGACTGAAGCCCAGACACCTGTGTGCTCCCTACTCACGTCATGCTGCCCGTCACAAGAAGCACTTGCTGTGCCGTGCACTCCTCTTTGCCAGGCACTGTGCCTACGGCCAGGGCCTTGGAGATCAAGCAGATACACCAGAGCCCTCTGGAACCTCAGGCTTGGTTTGGGATCCTGCAGAAGCAGAACTTGAGACGAGGATTGGCGAGTGGGGAGTTTGTGTTGTGTTCTTTACTTCTGGAAAAAAAACGGGACTGCAAAAGTAAGTCACCTTGAGAGAACTATTATAGTTGTTACTAGATAGCAAGTATAAATAAATCTGGGCTTAACCTTACCAGGGAACTCTGGGAGACAATACACAACATGCCTGGAAACTACCCACTTCCAAACCAGGAACGAGGGAGCTGGGGTATTTATCCACCGTCTTGCCATCATTGCTGTTTGAGAGTTGCTTCCAAGGACCTTAAGTATCAAGCATTTTTTACTTCCTACCCATGTGAACTAAGTGTGCTCCTCCTGCCAAGAAGGAGAGCCATCAGACAGACATTAATTGCCAATGATCAAAGGAAGGCAAGGAGCTGGCATTTTTTGAGTATCTGTATGCCAGGCATGGGGCATCCATCTACCCATCTCATATAAAGAGAGGCAATGCATAATTATGGCAAGGAGTGCAGATAAGCTGTATGATCTTAAACAAATTGATAAATCTTACTAACGTCTGTGGCAAGATGGGAATGGTTATAATGCCCACCACATAGAGTGAAACATGGATTGAAGGAGATTATGTGCATCAAGTAGTCAGTGTAGTGTCTAGAAACTAATGAGTTCCCCAAACCACTTAACATATGTGTAAGTCATAGTATCCTTAGCTTATGAACTCCACATACTGACCTGTGAAGAAACTGAGTCTCATAGGGGCTAAACAAGGTGCTGGATGTCCTCCAGGCATCAGACGGCACGACTGGAACTTGATCTAAGTGGATGATACACCGGCTTTCGGAGGGACGCGGGACGCTCCTAAGGATCCGTGTCATGATGAGAATCAGGACGTGAGCTCTCCATTCTTTGTGCCCCCACCCCAAGGAGCACGTGGCTCAAAACGAGAATGAGCTCCTTGCCCCTCTGCCTTAGAAGCGGTGAACTTTGTAGCTGCGTTCCTTTCCAGATTTATAACATATCCATTCTCCCAAGCGCTTGACATGGATGCGCTGGAGGTTTGAAGGCGCTCTTTAAAGCTCAATATTTCTGTGATTAATGTTTTATTGGATGGTGGGCAACAGAAATGCTATCCAGGCTCAAAAGAAATAATTCAAATGGGGAACATTGTCTGTTGCATAAAACCTCCATTTAAAGGGTTTTTTTTTAATTTTTTTTATTTTTTTAAAGTGACTTTGGAAGGAAGCTTCAACCTGAGAAGGATCAAAAGTAAAATTGATGGCTTCAGGGTGAAATTTTTTCCTTCGGTAATTTAACTGTCCTGATAGAGATAATGATGTCCACCTGTCAAGGCAAGAAGGCAGGAGAGCTGCCGAGAAAGATAGCAAGAACCTTCACAGCGTCTGTTCAACTCTGAAAGCTTTGTTAAGGGGCTGGGAGGAAAAGAGCAATTGCCCTCCCTCCTGTCCTTGTACTGCCCTCTTTCTCCAAGCCCAAGAAAGGATTTGAAGGCCACTGCGATCCCCAGGAAGCTGTTGAGGACGTGCGGCTCACGGTTCTGCACAACTCCTTAACCAGCCCAGCCAGCAGTTCTTACCGTGTGCCTGTCACTGTGCAAAGTGCCTTACCTAAATTAACTGACAAATCTTCCCAATGACCCCATGAGCGCTGGTATTAACATCCCTCTTTTACAGATGAGGAAACTGAGGCCCCAACAGCTCAGGGTTGCTAACCCACAGTCTCTCAATCAAGATGTGCCAGAGACTCTGGCAGTTTGAGCTCTAACACCCTGCCCCACATTCCCAACCACCTGCGACCCTCAGCACAATGCTGGGAGAGGTTGAGTTTTGGCTCATTTCAGAGTGAGGGATCAAGAAACAGAGAAGAGCAATGACTTGTCCAACATCACACAGCTGGACCTTGAGCCAGAGTGGTCTAACCTCAGGCTACGTCATAACTGGTGGGAGTGTGGAAGACGTTCAACGGACTGATTATCCTTGATGGTTCATTTTAGTTACTGAATCAGGCATTTTACTAGTTTTTGTTTTCATTAGCTTCCCATATTTTGTGCCACTGTTTCAACAAAGAGTAGTTAAAATATACTTGAAATTTGTGTTAATTTTGTCTTGTTTCTGGGGAAAAAAATAGGGCTGCCAAACTAAGTCACCTTGAGAGAAATTGCTGTTATAGCTGTTACCACACAGCAGGTATAAACAAATCTGCATGTGTGTCTAAACTTACACATAAACATTACTTACGACACACAGCTTTCATGTGTACAAATGTTGTACATTAGTGACTTAATGCACACAGCACACACACACACATGCACCTCTTTGTATTGCTTAGAATTATTAAATATCATTAATCATTAATTAACCTTTGAATAAGTTGATCTCCAATGTTACTTCTCTTGAA
Organism: Equus quagga; assembly: GCF_021613505.1. NCBI lineage: Eukaryota > Metazoa > Chordata > Mammalia > Perissodactyla > Equidae > Equus > Equus quagga. Next base: position 39,371,211 of record NC_060286.1, read on the forward strand.
CACAGAGTTGCCTGCATAATAATCATCTTATTACAAAGCAAGATCTGAAAGATCTTCAAAGTTTTGCCCTTGTGACTTTCAACATGGAGCTCACCCTTGGAACTACTGTTCAGCTTCTTGGTCCACAGCATCTTCCTATTACAGTCTGTCCTTCCTGAGAAGCCATCACACGGACCTCTCATCAAGCCTCAAGGTCAGCTGAAGCTGCCTGCCTCTCTCTTGGAAAAGTCATCAGGGCCTTCAGAGTCAACGTTGCATACACCATAGAGCACAAGTTTTATTTCCAGGCATCCCAAAGCCAGCGTGCAAAAATCTCTCTGGCCACTTTTGTTTGATGTGGTGGCAGAAAGAGAAAATGTTAAATTTATTATACGGTTTTATTTATACCTCAATTTATTCTTCAAAGTATCAAAGGTGGTGTAAGATGTAGATGTAGATAGCTAATACATCATCTCCATTCCAGCGGGCTTCATATTTCATTCAGTTTGAAACTGAACATGGTCGGGTCATTATGTAAATTACAAAATGTGATGAGTAGTTTCTGTAAAGAATATCTGATACATTATCTGTGATCATTTTGGTATTGATTAAGTTAATATAATAAGCCCTTACCTTACTATGTACCCCACAGGTTAATAATCTGCCTTAAAATATAAGCCAGAGTCTGACAAAAGGTTAGACCTACTGTAGTGGGCGTGAGCTTACCCTGACCTCAGCCTTGCTTCTCAAGGTAGAAGAGACAGAGCACAGGCCACCCAGCCTCAGGGGCCCTGTTCTTTTCTAAACAGCAAGTTCATTGCCTACCATTCTGCTAACTCAATGAAGTTTCCTTTGAAACCCAAGCTGATATCAAAATGACAATGCACCAATAATTAAATTCAATTATATTCTCTGGTTGCATTTCAGGTCTATTCCTTAAAGAGGCTATGCCCCTTTCTTTTCATTAGAACTCATATTTTTAAGTAAATGTGAAACACTCAGGCAGAGTCACTGTGAGATTTTCTTTTTATTTTCCATGTGTGTGGGAAGAATGGCTAATTTGAATGGTTGGCCTCCACCTCTTTCTATAAGCCATCATCGGAATCAATGGTTGGCTTGTCTTAAAGTCAGCAGTTTCTTTCATTCCCTCTGAATCCATTGATTCAGAGAAGTTTCACAATGGAAGCAATATGAAGATCATTATACCAAACTCTTATTTTTCAGATGGTATATCTGAAGACCAGAGAAGGAAAGTGAATTAGCCAAGCTCACACAGCAAGTTCATCACTGAGCTGGGGCTAGATCCAAGTGATCTGAGGCTAGGATGATTATCCACTCCACCATACTACTTCACCCTGACATGGAAGTCTTTCCACGTTATGAGGAGGGTAGTGTCCTATGTATTTTCCTGTCTGTCCCAATCTTTAACCATGGCTCCATATTGCCCAGTGTGACTGTCTACCCTTTCGTCTCCCAAAATTTACCCACCAGGAATTCCTCCAGCTCACCATTGCAAACACCGTCAGATGTCCCTTTGCCATCCAGTCTCCTCTGTGTCCACTTCTAGAAGGGCTGCCAAGTCAGACCCTGTCTTAGAGGAGAGTTTACACTCTGTATCAGCATGTTTTACCTGGGATGAGATGAGCCAGGGTGTGGCTCAGATAAGAGGGCTTCAGATAATTACAAAATGAAAACTAGGTCCTACTGAGCATTGTCTTCAGATATCTAAAGTATACATGAGGTGTTAAAATTGCATCCACATTTTTAGTTCCTCATGTGTTATACACGAGGAATTGAAGTCGTACCCACAGAGTGAAACTAGGGCTATTCGAGTGGTTGGTTCCTTTGTACACTAATTGAAGACCTTTCTGTCCATTGCAGTTGGCCAAAGAAATGGATGTATTATCTTGTGAGGGTAAGAGTTGCCCAACCTAAGAAGTACAAGGCAGCCCATTGCAGTGGTCAAGGCAAGTCTTCGTTTATGTCTTAGCTCTGACTTGGTACTACACACAATGGTGAACATGCCAAAGATGATCATGATGATGATGACAATGATGAGAAAGGTGGTGATGAGGGAGAGAAGAAGATGATAACATAAATTAAGGCTGCTTCTGTGAAAAATGTTGAGTAAGAGATCCTTGCATTGGGTGGAAACTGGGAGCCTGGTGTCTTCTGAGATTTTCCACTCCCCCTATGATTCTGCAACTTTTTAGTGAAGTCAAAACAACAGAACTACAGAGACAGATCAACAACGGGTTAGAACCACTAGGTATGAACTACATGATCTTGGTCAAATTATTTATGATCTTTGAGCCTTTTTTTTAAAGTCTTGGATAGGGTGATAAAATACCCATCATGTAGAGTGGTGGACAGAATTAATATTTTTTAATTTTGTAAAGTACCTTGTCACAACTCCAGGCATATGTGAATCACCCAATAAATATTAATCCATCTTCAATGACAGATGAAAGGAAATGGGATGTGTTGACCTAGAGCACTGATGCCTAAAGAGCCAAAATGACTGGACCGATGTTTATGAAGGACTTTTTGAGAATCTTGTTCAGTAGCTATGCCTTGTGCCTTTAGAAAACCAAAAAAAATAGGGAATGTCTCTATGTTGTCCCTATAAGATGCCAGGTGGACTTAGGTCTGGAAACTGCCCCTCCCCCCCTACAAGAAACCTGAACTTCAACCTGCTATCAAGCCTTTTGTGACTTTCTCTAATTTGTCCAAAGTCTAATTTCAACCAGGCTGCTCACTCATTCATTTGTTTAGCAGACCCTTATTAACCACTTGCCATGAGCCCAGCTCTGTTAAGCATGGAGGATGCATAAGTGGACATGACCAAGCCCTGACCTTGCTCTGGAGATGGGACAGAAGAACCAGGCATGTGTGCAAGCTGACACAGTGTGGTGCATTAAGATCTGAAATGGAGTTATACACAGAATGCAAGGATTCCGAATTTCAGCCTTGTGAATTCTATCTGGGGCAGCAGGTGGGGGTAGGGGTGCCTCTTGGAGGAGACCATATGTAGGTTTAGGAGAACTGGGTGAAGGGTATGTGTACATAGCACACGGTAACAGTTCTAAGAACTGCAGAGTCTTTGCATATTTAATAAATACTTATCAAAGGCCTTCTACGGGGCATACCTTACACACTGGGGCTACAGTGAGAGCATGACAGACACAGGGTCTGCTCTCCACTATTTCTAGTGGGGGAAGCCGAAAATTATAATGTGCATAGGCAGGTAGGTGGATGAGTGGATGGATGGATATACACAAGAAGAAGTTAAGAAAAGGAAATGTCTTTTAGTAGTATAAAATATAACGAAATAAAGATAATAAAGCAAGATAATGTGGTGGAGAGAGGCAGGGGTGGAGGTGGCATCAGTGAGGGTCATCAGGGAGGCCTCTGTGCCCATGCTTGTCTGGGAGAAACTGTGGGCCAAGACCTACACACAGCCACACACAGTCTTTTTCTGGCACATACCAAGCACTCATTGAAGGTAGTTCCTATCCTTGACGCAGAGATTGAGGGGGATGGAATTGGTCACTCTGACCATTGCCTCCAGATGTCTGATGAGGTGACATGTGGGGACGAGTGAGAGAAGAAGACCTTTGCACTCACATGCAGTGTGTGCTGGGCTAGGTGCTATGCCTACGCCCCCTGACCCTCCCTTTGCTCTCCTAGCCCTGTGGCGGTGCACTGGCAGTGTCCCCACATCGTGGGGTGCTCCACAAGGTCCCCTTTTGCGTTCTGTTCTTCACACCGTTGAATCTCTTGCGTCTAGCACACAACCTGCCACATAGAAAGGTGTAATGAATAATTGAATGAATGCCTGGATGGATGAAAGAATTTAATTATGAGAATGGCAGTATCCCTGCTTTTCAGATAAGGAAACTGAAGCACAGAGAGGTTATGTGACTTGCATGAGGTCACAGAGCAAGAAGTTGGCAGAGACAGAGTCAAGCAACAATTCCTTCATTCGTTTATTCATTCACTCAGTTGTCACTCTAACAGGCTTTGTTAACAACACTGACCATGCGTGGGCCACTCTTCTGCCAGTTGGTGATGTGATGATAGATAAGGCTGGTCACTGTCTTTAAGTCACTTATCACATGGAGACGTGAATGGGCTGTCAAATTCCAAATTTCAGTTATGTCTCCTCAAAATAAAATGAAATTGTAGAAGTTAGAAGATTGGAATTGTTGGTGCAACATAAAGATCTTTTTCACACTTCTGTATCAGTGGTTAGTTGTTCTGGGTGAGTGAGTTCCTCTTTTCTGGAATATTCAAGGCAAGGCTGAACAATCCCTGGTCAGGCCCAGGAAAGAGGTGCCTCAGGCTAAAGGTAGTGTGTTAGACTGGATGGGTG